>NC_134894.1:64046347-64066347 GCF_041734735.1 Babylonia areolata | reverse complement strand
AGGAGGAACATCGATGCACAGCTGACACGTTTCTAACACTGAAGGGAACGTCAGACAGACAACGAACGGAGAAGCCACGAAAATCGAGGGAGGCCGAAACAGAACGAAAAGACAGGCCTGAGATTGATTCAGCTTATAAAAAGCATTGTATGAAAAATCCTTTGGAAAGAACTCTGGATTTATTTGAATGAAATTAATTCTGTGAAATGGTCTACAACAGTGTAGAAAATGAAAATAGAAGTAATGATAATGTAATGATAAAAACAATGATCATGATAAGTGATGCAAGTAATGAATAATAACAGTAATAATAATAATAACAACAACATGATTTATTTTCAGTCAAATGTCATCATCTCAGATGAACACACTATAAATAAATAAACGAACAAATCTACAACCCCGCTGAAAACAGAGTATGGCTGCCTACATGGCAGGGGTAAAAAACAGTCATAATGCAAAAGCTCACTCGTCAGTGCATTCACGCCGGAGTGAACGTGGGAGTCGCAGCCCACGAATGAAGCAGAAGATAATGGTAGTGCTGCCCAGAGTTCTGTTAACGACAGAACACTTGTAGTTTTGGTTTGATGATTTAAAAAAAAAAAATCTTATTTATTTTTAAGATAATGGTAGTGTTGATCAAAGTTCTGTTACTGACAGAACACTTTTACTTTTGATTAACTGAACTGGGATTTATTTTATTATTATTATTTTTTTTTTAACCCAGGTGGCTACATCGTGAACTGCATGCGAGCAGAGTACCTGCAAACGATGGCAGAGTACAACGGCCGTTGGGAAACCCACCTGAAGCAGCTGGAGAAGGAGGGAAAGTGGACACTGGTCAGCGAGCACAGGTATCCCAACCATTTCTTCCACCACGAGGGCTTGCGTCTGATCCACCGGGTGTCGTGATCACGTGGGCCTAACGGCTGAAAATGGACTGCTGCTGCAACAGAGCACTGGGGGACTTGGGTACACGTGGCCTACTGGTTACACAGAAACTGTTGCAGTCATTTAACAGATCTTGTGGTATGTTTGTGGAGCAAAATGGATAATGTTCTTGCTTTACAAAAAAAGATAAGAAAAAAAAGTAGTACTTTTTATTTTTACTTTTGGGGAATAGCAGTCACGGTGAGGGAGGTGGATGTTGACAGTTATCTTTTCTTTATTTCTCATTGTCATCTTCTTCTTTTAACATCATTACTTGGAAGACTGCACGAAGCGATTCAACAGAGGGTCTTGTCGCATACTGCGTACATAGTGAGGCGAAGAGTTGCTTGTTTTTTGAAATGGTGAAGGAAGAGTCAGGATTGGATTTTTGTTGGTGTTGTTATGATAGTTTGGATGTGGGAAAAAAACACACGAAAAGGACAGGGTAAAACAGAAAGCCTTGTCAGTCCTTTTTTTGTTTTTTTTTCTCACTTTGTTATTTTTGTTGTTATTCTTCTTCTCGAGCTGTACCCTGCCCTGTTGAACTCACAAGACGGGGTCTGTTGTTTGAGGGAAGTAACTCTTTTCTTTCGTCCTTTCCTTATCCCCCCTTTCTCTTCCTCCCACCGCACGTTTTCAACTCTTTCCATTGTGTGTATGTCTCTCTCTACCCCCCCCCCCCCTCCCAGCCCCCCTGTGTCTCTACACACCTTCCCTCTATCCCTCTCTTTCTCTGTACACCCTCTTTTAAAACCCCTACCCTCCATATCTCTCCCCCCCCTCTCTCTCCCCCCTCTCTCTCTGTCATTCTGTTTTTGTTCATGTCTGCTCTCTCTCTCACTCTTTTCTTTGTCTTATATTTCTACCCTTCCGACTGTGTCTCTGTCTCAACCCCTGTCTCTCTGTAACCCCCCGCCCCTCTCTCTCTCAACATTTTCTTCTCTCTGCAGTGCATTTCTTTCTTTCTTTTCGTCTCATGATGTCAGTTAGCTGTAACACCCTCCTTTTCAATGGCTCGTATCACTGACGATCTCGGATGACTGATGCCAGCGAGAAAGCTCCAAGTCCGTGTTGGACTTTTGGGGTGTGTGTGTGTGTGTGTGTGTGTGAGGGGAATAGACGGGTATATTTGTGCACGTGTATGTATGTATGTATAAGGTGTAAAACATAGGGTGGGAAATTTGCACAGAATTATCAATAACATCAGTGAGAAGAAGCACTAAGGGGAAAGAATTCCTGGACCCTACATCTTGATCGTTGGCGTTTCGCTGTTTTCTGCAGACCATTAAAGAAAAACACTAGGAAAAAGAGAATAAAAGGAAAAAAACGAAAAAAAAACCAGACTTGATAGTTTATTATCCCAGCTTTGGTTCACCGAACAGTTATAGCTTTGGTTTCCTGTCTGTCTCCGATTTGAAAGGCCGGTTCATTTTTGTTGTATGTTTGCTTGTGTGACTTTTTCAGTGTGTGCATCTGTTTGAGATTTGGCGTTAGCGTGTTCTCTTTTTCTGCCGAAACACGATGATACTTGTTGAACGTTACCTGGATAATAGTGTGCACAATACTGGGAACACAAATATGAATTGCAGATATTTTGCTACTATAAATACTGTACAAAATGGTTTTTCAGAGCTAGTTTTTAATTCATTTTGTGCTTTGGTATGGTGGAGCTTATACATAATTTAATTCAGAGTGATGTAAAATTGTATGTATCTCATGTGTTGAATCAATAAACTTGTGAATATCATATACGAGGATCGACTGCTTCTCCGTGGAAAAGAATGAGTGAAGTTGTGACTTTGAGTCTAGAATGTACGGATGGATGGATGGATGGCTGTGTGTGCATCGCATAGAAGTAATTTCATAATCATCACCACATAAATGGCAAACTTCGGTGGGATATGCACGCACACCGGCACACACACACTCCCTTTCTCTCTCTCCTTCTCTCTCTGTGGTTTAATTTCTCTTTAACACACACATTCTCTCTCCTTCTCTCTGTGTATTTTAATCTCTCTTTAAAACACACACACACTTTTCAATACCATATCTCTCGTTTATATTTCATCAGAATATGTATGTATGTATGTATGTGTGTGTATATATGTATGTATATATATATATATATATATGTGTGTGTGTGTGTGTGTGTGTGTGTGTTATATTAGTTTCTCTTTTTATGAATTTATCTTTTTAGTATTATTTGTCTATGAGTGTGTTTGTTTATTTGTTGCTACATTTATGTTCCTTTCAATTATTCATTTTTTTAAAAACTATTTGCTTTGCTAAAGCATTTAGGCGGAATGTAACACTTGCTCTGTCTGTCTGTCTGTCTGTCTGTCTCAATTTTTTTTTTCAGCATCATAATGACATGTCACCCATACTACACAGACGAATGTCATTAAAAAAGAATTCTGCAAAGATTTTTTTTTATTTGGCTCTCGACCTGAGGGGTTGCCCAATTTGAAGAATGATGATTAAAAACAGAATGAACGCCACCATCACCACTAAAATATAAACAACAAGAAGACACATACAGAAATGTGTCTGTCTGGGAAGACACAGTAAACATGCTTACAATATCACAATATATATTGATAAATACAGCTACACGTTAATCAAAACTATAAAAAAAATCTTCTGTGTGAATTTGCTTCGCTCTTTTCTTCTTCTTTTTTTTTCAACATAAAATTGTAACTATATTATATATATTTCAACATCAAGATAAATCAGTGAAAATACTTATTTTAGGATAGTACTTTTTTGATTTGATGGCATCATAATATGTAACTTTATATCCTATCTCCATTTTCGGACTTTCTTTGGAGTATTCCAAAGCTAGTTCAGTTTCTTCATCAGTCACTTCAGTTTCAAGGCGGCGTCAAAAGTGTGTGTGTGTGTGTGTGTGTGTGTGTGTGTGTGTGTGCGTGCGTGCGTGCGCGCGCGCACATAAAACGCTGAGATGTACATAAATGTTCGGAAAATAGGCCAATAACCTGACGCCATCCTCTGGCCGAAGGGAATGAACTCCAGCATGAAATTAACGAAGTACGAGTTCTTTCCCTCTAAACTATACTTAAACTTTTCTCTTTTTTTTTTTTTTTTTAATCTATTTTTATTTAAAAACAACAACAAAAAACACACACCAGAAAACAAACAACAAAACAACAACAACAACAAAAAAACCCCAAACAACAACAACCCCCCTAAAAAAAACCCCAAAACAATAACAACAAAATCTGTATTTTCATTACTGCTGGTTTTGTTTATTCATCTAATTATTTTGTTGTTGCTGTTGTTGATACGTGATCAGACGCTTTACTCCAGGCTGTAACAAAACAAACCAGCCACTGCACAGACAGACAAACAGTCAACACACAAACAGACAAGCAGTCACAGACAGTCAAGCAGTCAACAGACAGACACACAGACAGAGAGACAAGCAGTCAACAAACACACAGACAGACAAGCAGTCAACAAACACACACACAGAGAGACAAGCAGTCAACAAACAAACACACAGAGAGACAAGCAGTCAACAAACAAACACACAGAGAGACAAGCAGTCAACAAACACACACACAGAGAGACAAGCAGTCAACAAACACACACACAGAGAGACAAGCAGTCAACAAACACACAGAGAGACAAGCAGTCAACAAACACACAGAGAGACAAGCAGTAAGACAAGCAGTCAACAAACACACAGAGAGACAAGCAGTCAACACACAAACACACAGAGAGACAAGCAGTCAACAAACACACACACACAGAGACAAGCAGTCAACAAACACACAGAGAGACAAGCAGTCAACACACAAACACACAGAGAGACAAGCAGTCAACACACACACACACAGAGAGACAAGCAGTCAACACACACACACACACAGAGACAAGCAGTCAACAAACACACACACAGAGAGACAAGCAGTCAACAAACACACACACAGAGAGACAAGCAGTCAACAAACACACAGAGAGACAAGCAGTCAACACACACACACACAGAGAGACAAGCAGTCAACAAACACACACACAGAGAGACAAGCAGTCAACACACACACACACAGAGAGACAAGCAGTCAACAAACACACACAGAGAGAGACAAGCAGTCAACACACACACACACACAGAGACAAGCAGTCAACACACACACACACACAGAGACAAGCAGTCAACAAACACACACACAGAGAGACAAGCAGTCAACAAACACACACACAGAGAGACAAGCAGTCAACAAACACACACACAGAGAGACAAGCAGTCAACACACACACACACAGAGAGACAAGCAGTCAACAAACACACACACAGAGAGACAAGCAGTCAACACACACACACACAGAGAGACAAGCAGTCAACAAACACACACAGAGAGAGACAAGCAGTCAACACACACACACACAGAGAGACAAGCAGTCAACAAACACACACACAGAGAGACAAGCAGTCAACACACACACACACAGAGAGACAAGCAGTCAACAAACACACACACAGAGAGACAAGCAGTCAACAAACACACACACAGACAGACAAGCAGTCAACAAACACACAGACAGACAAGCAGTCAACACACAAAGAAACAAACACACAGACGGACAAGCAGTCAACACACAAACACACAGACGGACAAGCAGTCAACACACAGACGGACAAGCAGTCAACACACAAACAAACAAACACACAGACGGACAAGCAGTCAACACACAAACACACAGACGGACAAGCAGTCAACACACAGACGGACAAGCAGTCAACACACAAACAAACAAACACACAGACGGACAAGCAGTCAACACACAAAGAAACAAACACACAGACGGACAAGCAGTCAACACACAAACACACAGACGGACAAGCAGTCAACACACAAACAAACAAACACACAGACGGACAAGCAGTCAACACACAAAGAAACAAACACACAGACGGACAAGCAGTCAACACACAAACAAACAAACACACAGACAGACAAGCAGTCAACACACAAACAAACAAACACACAGACGGACAAGCAGTCAACACACAAACAAACAAACACACAGACAGACAAGCAGTCAACAGACACACAGACGGACAAGCAGTCAACACACAAACAAACAAACACACAGACAGACAAGCAGTCAACAGACACACAGACGGACAAGCAGTCAACACACAAACAAACACACAGACAGACAGACAAGCAGTCAACAGACACACAGACGGACAAGCAGTCAACACACAAACAAACAAACACACAGACAGACAGACAAGCAGTCATCACACAGACAGACAGACAGACGGACAAGCAGTCAACACAAAGACAGACAGACGGACATTCAGATGAACACAAACACAACTCTGGATGACTCAGTGACCCAACTTGCTGAAATGATACTGTTTTCTTTATAAAAACAACAACAACAACAACAGAAAAACAAAACGGAATCATTATGTGCTGTGTTACATGGTTTGGTCCTTTGCCATCTGGGTGTGTGCAATCAGGATATCGGTGTAGCATTTTACGGTGTTGTGTTGTTGAGGAAGAGAGGCCGGCCTCGCAACAGCTGGAGGCGAGATACCGAGGCAGAGCTGAACAAGCAAGGGACCAACTGGACTGGAATGGCCAGAACAGCCCAGAACAGAGTGAGATGGCGAGGGGTCGTCGATGGCCTATGCTCCACCAGGAGCGATGGGCAAAATGAAAATGAATGTTGTGTTGTCTAGTTAAAAACAACAACTACGACAACAACATTATTAGTATTATTATCATCATTATTATTATTTAAAAGTATTGTACAAGGTTGTGTTTTCTAGGTTAACAAAAATCATTGTTATTGCTGCTGCCCTTGTTTCTTCTTCCTTATAATATCATCATCATTATTGTCGTTATTATTCACTCAAATGAATTCTCAATTTCCCAAATCATAACAGGAAGCAACAACAATGTATTCATCACTACATCAATCAATCAATCATTGACCAGTCAATCAAAGCAACAACAGAAAAACGCGCACAAGATCCCCAATTAAAAAAAACACAAAAAAACCACCACACATACTTACAAACGTACACAATAAATACACACACAAGGAGCACACAACCCTTTATACCACCAACAGTGAACGTCAAAAAACGACTAGCGTCTTAACCCACAAAAAACCCCACCAAAAACCAAATGTATGAAAAAGGCCACACCTTCAAAATGATATGTCGGTACAAAAATCTATCAACCTTGCAGTCAGCAATGTGTCAACCAATCAATCAATCAATCAACCAATCGATGAGCTTGTTGAAACACCGTCATCCGCTGAGCATGGGATGGAAATGGAACTCACTGCGAATACTGGTCATTCAATCAATCAAATCAACCAATCAATCAATCACTCAATCAATCGACCAGCCAACCAACTCAATCAATAAATCAGTCTACCGAGATCTGTTCATTAGAAATGAATCTGAGCCCACTTTGCACAAGATATCAGTGCTGTGCTAAGTTTACTTGGCGTTGAGAATTTCCCAAAATCTATGGAAACACTGTGGACGAAAAGGATGCATTAAGAATTTCCCAAAGTTAATGGAAGCAATGTGGACTTAACAAAGAGTGCTTTAAGGATGTTCAAAAGTCTATGGAATTAGCACAGACTTAAAGAACGTGTTAAAAATGTTCGTATGTCTGTGAAATTCGCATTGACTTGAAGAATGTGTTCATAATATTCAAAAGTCTTTGGAATTAGCATTGACTTGAAGAATGTTTTCATAATATTCAAAAGTCTTTGGAATTAGCATTGACTTGAAGAATGTGTTCATAATATTCAAACGTCTTTGGAATTAGCACTGACTTGAAGAATGTGTTCATAATATTCAAAAGTCTATGAAATTAGCATTGACTTGAAGAATGCGTTAAGAATGTTCCTCCGTATATGAAATTTGCATAGAATTAAAGATTTTTTTAAAGAATGCTCAAAAGTCTATGAAATTAGCACAGACCTATAGAATGACTTAAGAATGATCCAAAGTCTATGAAATGAGCGCAGACTCACACAAAGTGTTAAGAATGCTCCAAAGTCTATGAAATTAGCACAGACAATGTGTTAAGAATGCTCCTGTCTATGACATCGTTGACTTAAAGAATGAGTTAATTAAGAATGCTCCAAAGTCTATGAAATGAGCGCAGACTCGAAGAATGAGTTAAGAATGCTCCAAAGTCCATGAAATTGCCGTGGTGTGTTAAGAATTTCCCCCAGTCCATGGAAAGAACATAGACTTGAAGAAGAGTTTTCTGAACCACTAAGCAAACTCAGCACTGCTAAAGACGGCTCGTGCAAACCAAGCCCTAGATCCCCCGGCCTGCTTCCACCACCACCAGCACCAGCACCAGCACCACCATCATCATCATCATCATCATCATCATCATCAACAGACGATGAACTTGAAGACGACGCCGGTGTTGTCGAAGGAGTACCTAGGGACGGTAACTCTGGAGGCCAGCGTCCATGCCCCCTCCTCCTCCATCCTCCGCATGGTGTTCTCCAGCCGTCCCCGGTACTCCTCCACGTGCTCCAGGTACTCCTCGCGCATCACGATGCACACCATGCCCCCTGCACACACACACACACACACACACACACACACACACACACACCACACACACACACACACACACACACACCACACACACACACACACACACACACACACACACCGTATTGGGTGATTGTGATGATGGTAATGATGATACAATCTTCTTCTTCTTCTTCTTTGTTCGTGGGCTGCAATTCCCACGTTCATTCGCAGGTACACGAGTGGGCTTTTACGTGTATGACCGTTTTTACCCTGCCATGCAGGCAGCCATACTCCGTTTTCGGGGGTATAAATACATGAGTAGGCTTTTACGTGTATGACCGTTTTTACCCCACCATGTAGGCAGCTATACTCCGTTTTCAGGGGTGTGCATGCTGGGTATGTTCTTGTTTCCATAACCCACCAAACACTGACATGGATTCATGGATCTTTAACGTGTGTATTTGATCTTCTGCTTGGGTTTACACACGAAGGGGGTTTCAGGCACTAGCAGATCTACACATATGTTGACCTGGGAGATTTCGGAAAAAATCTCCACCCTTTACCCACCAGGCGCCGTTACCATGATTCGAACCCGGGATCCTCAGATTGAAAGTCCAACCCTTTAACCACACGGCTATCGTGCCTATCTGACGACAGGAATAACAGTCAGAATGATGATGAAGCAGGAAGAACAACATATGTTCCAGGATCTCCTCTCACATTACAATGACCACAACCACCCCCCTGCACTTACACACACACACACAACGTTGTGATGGTGGTGGTGATGGTGGTGGTGGTGCTGGTGAGGGTGATGGTGATGGTGGTGATGGTGATGGTGGTGATGGTGATGGCGGTGGTGATGGTGGTGATGGTGGTGATGCTGGTGATGCTGGTGGTGGTGGTGATGGTGATTGTAGTGGTGGTGGTGGTGGTGGTGGTGGTGGTGATGGTGGTGGTGGTGATGGTAAATGATTGTAATGATGATGGAGATGATAATGGTTATGATGAGGAAGCAGTAGTAGTAGTAATGACAAGAAGAAGAAGAAGAAGAAGAAGAAGATGAACAACAACAACAAAAACCAAAGCAAGAATAGCAACAATACAAAAATGATGATCATGATGATAGAAATACCACTGACAATAACAACAAAAACAATAACTAAAAAACAAAACAAAAACTATCACGATCACTATCATTACCTCTGTACAGAACAGAACCGGACAGCAGGCAATACAAAGGGCACTAACCAGACATGACAACACAAGACAGCAGACAATACATAGAGTACTAACCAGACCTGACAACACAGGACAGCAGGCAATACAAAGGGCACTAACCAGACCTGACAACACAGGACAGCAGGCAATACAAAGGGCACTAACCAGACATGACAACACAGGACAGCACACAATACAAAGGGCACTAACCAGACCTGACAACACAGGACAGCAGGCAATACATAGAGTACTAACCAGACCTGACAACACAGGACAGCAGGCAATACATAGAGTACTAACCAGACCTGACAACACAGGACAGCAAGCAATACAAAGGGCACTAACCAGACATGACAACACAGGACAGCAGGCAATACAAAGGGCACTAACCAGACATGACAACACAGGACAGCAGGCAATACAAAGGGCACTAACCAGACCTGACAACACAGGACAGCAGGCAATACAAAGGGCACTAACCAGACCTGACAACACAGGACAGCAAGCAATACAAAGGGCACTAACCAGACCTGACAACACAGGACAGCAGGCAATACAAAGGGCACTAACCAGACTGGACAACACAGGACAGCAAGCAATACAAAGGGCACTAACCAGACCTGACAACACAGGACAGCAGGCAATACAAAGGGCACTAACCAGACATGACAACACAGGACAGCACACAATACAAAGGGCACTAACCAGACATGACAACACAGGACAGCACACAATACAAAGGGCACTAACCAGACCTGACAACACAGGACAGCAGACAATACAAAGGGCACTAACCAGACCTGACAACACAGGACAGCAGGCAATACAAAGGGCACTAACCAGACCTGACAACACAGGACAGCAGGCAATACAAAGGGCACTAACCAGACATGACAACACAGGACAGCAGGCAATACAAAGGGCACTAACCAGACCTGACAACACAGGACAGCAGGCAATACAAAGGGCACTAACCAGACATGACAACACAGGACAGCAGACAATACAAAGGGCACTAACCAGACCTGACAACACAGGACAGCAAGCAATACAAAGGGCACTAACCAGACTGGACAACACAGGACAGCAGGCAATACAAAGGGCACTAACCAGACTTGACAACACAGGACAGCAGGCAATACAAAGGGCACTAACCAGACTGGACAACACAGGACAGCAGGCAATACAAAGGGCACTAACCAGACCTGACAACACAGGACAGCAGGCAATACAAAGGGCACTAACCAGACCTGACAACACAGGACAGCAAGCAATACAAAGGGCACTAACCAGACCTGACAACACAGGACAGCAGGCAATACAAAGGGCACTAACCAGACCTGACAACACAGGACAGCAGGCAATACAAAGGGCACTAACCAGACCTGACAACACAGGACAGCAGGCAATACAAAGGGCACTAACCAGACCTGACAACACAGGACAGCAGGCAATACAAAGGGCACTAACCAGACCTGACAACACAGGACAGCAGGCAATACAAAGGGCACTAACCAGACATGACAACACAGGACAGCAGGCAATACAAAGGGCACTAACCAGACCTGACAACACAGGACAGCAAGCAATACAAAGGGCACTAACCAGACTGGACAACACAGGACAGCAGACAATACAAAGGGCACTAACCAGACCTGACAACACAGGACAGCAGGCAATACAAAGGGCACTAACCAGACCTGACAACACAGGACAGCAGACAATACAAAGGGCACTAACCAGACCTGACAACACAGGACAGCAGGCAATACAAAGGGTACTAACCAGACCTGACAACACAGGACAGCAGACAATACAAAGGGCACTAACCAGACCTGACAACACAGGACAGCAGGCAATACAAAGGGCACTAACCAGACCTGACAACACAGGACAGCAGGCAATACAAAGGGCACTAACCAGAATGGACAACACAGGACAGCAGGCAATACATAGAG
The DNA here is from genome assembly GCF_041734735.1 of Babylonia areolata. NCBI lineage: Eukaryota > Metazoa > Mollusca > Gastropoda > Neogastropoda > Buccinidae > Babylonia > Babylonia areolata. The sequence continues at coordinate 64,054,680 of NC_134894.1, read as the reverse complement.
TACTAACCAGACCTGACAACACAGGACAGCAGGCAATACAAAGGGCACTAACCAGACCTGACAACACAGGACAGCAAGCAATACAAAGGGCACTAACCAGACCTGACAACACAGGACAGCAGGCAATACATAGAGCACTAACCAGACCTGACAACACAGGACAGCAAGCAATACAAAGGGCACTAACCAGACCTGACAACACAGGACAGCAAGCAATACAAAGGGCACTAACCAGGCTTGACAATGCGGGACAACTCGTACAGTCCTGAAGTGGGGATGTGGCCCTCTCCCATTCCCCCGGCAATCACTGCGCAGTCGTACACATCTGAAAGCAGTATTGATGTTGTTGGTAGTGGGTCCTTTCTTATTTTGTCCTTCTCTCTCTCCCAGTGTCTCCCTCTCTCTTTCAGTCTTCAGTGTTCTCTCTCTCTCTGTCTGTCTCGCTTTAACTAATTGTTTGATTGGTACATGACTTTCATCTTCAGTTATGGGCTTAGGAACGAATAAACCATTTCGTATTCGTATTCATATTCTCTCTGTCTCTCTCTCTCTGTAAGTGTCTGTCTCTCTCTCCCCGTGTGTGTGTGTGTGAGTGAGTGAGTGTGTGTGTGTGTGTGTGTGTGTGTGTGTGTGTGTGTGTGTGTGTGTGTGTGTGTGTGTGTGTGTGCGCGCGCGTATGTCTGTGTGTGGCAGTGTCTGTATCTGTGCGTATGTTTGTGTGTGGCTGTGTCTGTATGTCTCTGTGTCTGTCTGTCTCTCTCTCTAAAGACGTTTGTTCACTGCACGCACATGCGTAAATGCACAGACCCACAAGCATGCACCTGCGCACACAAACACGCGCGCGCGCACACACACACACACAAACATACACACATACACCACACAAACGCACGCACACGCGCGCACACACACACACACCCGCGCGCGCGCACACACACACGCAAACAGACACAGACACACACACTCTCTCCCTTTTTCTTTCTCTCACACACACAACGCACGCACAAACACACACACACACACACAGAAAGAGAAAGAGACAGAGACAGAGACCGTCATCAATTGGAAGACGTTTTTCGTTGAGGTAGCACAAGAAGTCCTGTTCATAGATGTTCTTGTGGCGAGCAATGCCCAGCAGGGTTTGGCTGGGGTCTAAGGCGTGCAGCTGTTTGAAACCCAACTTCTTCAACTGGAACAAAGACAAAGAAAAGACAAAAAGGAGGAGAAGATTTTACGTTCAAGTGGATTTCATTTTGCCTGTCATTTAAACAAGGCGTGTGACGAGACTCAAGACATAAAACACCGTACCCCCTCCTCTAACACCCCCCTCCCCACCCCCCCCAAAAAAAGGAAGAAGAAAAAACAAAATAAACTGACTTTACATATATATATGTATATATATATATATATATATATATATATATATATAGAGAGAGAGAGAGAGAGAGAGAGAGAGAGAGAGAGAGAGAGGATGTGGAATTTTGACCAGGTCTTTAAAATGCAAGGGTGGTGGGGGTAGGATAGAAAAAAAAAAAAAAAAAAGAAAAAAAAGGAAAAAGAAAAAAGAACTGCCTAAAGTCGAGCGACTTAACGCTTTAAGTATGGGTATATCATCTTCACAACGGGTGCACAGGACGGGAAAGGTGCAATTTCTTCAACTAGAAAAACAACAAAACAACCACAACAAACAACAACACCTCCTCAACCAACACCAGTTCAGTTCATCTTCAGTGACTTTTTCCACCCTTTTCGTATGAAGCACAAAGCTCAGTTTCTTCCGTTGAAAGATTGAGATAAATGAATATATAGATAGAATAATTATCATCAACAGAAAAAAAACCCCAACTCCTTTGGTTTCATGCGAAGGTTTACCGTCCAGAGAGTTCAGAAATCCGGATAAATTTTCTTCAACTGAAAGATTAAAACAAAAACGTTTTTATAAAAAAACAACAACACACGTTTTTATCAAAAAAAAGAAAAGAAAAGAAGAAGAAGAAGAAGAAGAAGAAGAAGAAGAAGAAGAAGACACGATCCAGTATTTTCAAACTGAGTGATGTTGAAAGAGGAATTCACCGTCCTTCATACCAGCCTTACCAAGTCCTTGACGAACCTTGCTGAGGATGGAAGCAAAGTGTGTCACCTTCAGCACGCACAGTCAAAGTTAAAGAAGTGCTGATAATAAACGTTGTGGGGCGAATGGGGGGGGGGGGGGGGGGGGGGGGGTTGGGCCAGACTGGAGCACAGGCCTTTCCTGACGTCACACAGGGCGGTCATTATCCCACACTAATTGGTGGTTTAATGACACACCAGTACGCACGTGCGCATCTGCGCGCGCGCGCGTGCACACACACACACACACACACACACACACATTCCGAGCCACCTAGCGGGCAACAAAAAATGACGATAACAGCTGACAACAACTTACAACCACAGCTGACAACAACAACAACAAGAACTTACAACAATAGCTGACATCAACAACTGACATCAACTGACATCAACAATTGACAGCAACAACAACAGCTGACATCAACAGCTGACATCAACAACAACAGCAACAACAACAGCTGACATCAACAGCTGACATCAACAACAACAGCAACAACAACAGCTGACATCAACAGCTGACATCAACAACAACAGCAACAACAACAGCTGACATCAACAGCTGACATCAACAACAACAGCAACAACAACAGCTGACATCAACAACAACAGCAACAACAACAGCTGACAACAACAGCTGACATCAACAGCTGACATCAACAGCTGACATCAACAGCAACAACTGACATCAACAGCTGACATCAACAGCAACAACTGACAGCAACAGCTGACATCAACAACTGACATCAACAACAACAACTGACAACAACAGCTGACATCAACAGCTGACATCAACAACTGACATCAACAGCAACAACTGACAGCAACAGCTGACATCAACAGCTGACATCAACAGCTGACATCAACAACAGCTGACATCAACAGCAACAACTGACATCAACAGCTGACATCAACAGCAACAACTGACAGCAACAGCTGACATCAACAGCTGACATCAACAGCTGACATCAACAGCAACAACTGACAGCAACAGCTGACATCAACAACTGACAACAACAGCTGACATCAACAACAGCTGACATCAACAGCTGACATCAACAACAACAACTGACAACAACAGCTGACATCAACAGCTGACATCAACAACAACAACTGACAACAACAGCTGACAACAACAACTGACAGCAACAGCTGACATCAACAACAACTGACAACAACAGCTGACATCAACAACTGACATCAACAACTGACAACAACAGCTGACATCAACAACTGACAACAACAGCTGACATCAACATGACAACAAATGAGACACACCCACCTGCTCTCCAACAAAGCCTGTTCCACAAGCCACATCAATCACCAGGGGTTTCTCCCTGTCCGTCTGGAAGAACTCTCCCACAGCCTGGGCCGCTATTTCTGGCCCCCTGTAGCGTTCGTGGTTCAGATCCTGCAATGGGATGTTCGCCTTCTGTTAGTTCTGGTTCAGATCCTGCAATGGGATGTTTGCCTTCTGTTAGTTCTGGTTCAGATCCTGCAATGGGATGTTTGCCTTCTGTTAGTTCTGGTTCAGATCCTGCAATGGGATGTTTGCCTTCAGTTAGTTCTGGTTCAGATCCTGCAATGGGATGTTTGCCTTCTGTTAGTTCTGGTTTAGATCCTGCAATGGGATGTTTGCCTTCTGTTAGTTCTGGTTCAGATCCTGCAATGGGATGTTTGCCTTCTGTTAGTTCTGGTTTAGATCCTGCAATGGGATGTTTGCCTTCAGTTAGTTCTGGTTCAAATCCTGCAATGGGATGTTTGCCTTCTGTTAGTTCTGGTTCAGATCCTGCAATGGGATGTTTGCCTTCTGTTAGTTCTGGTTTAGATCCTGCAATGGGATGTTTGCCTTCTGTTAGTTCTGGTTCAAATCCTGCAATGGGATGTTTGCCTTCTGTTAGTTCTGGTTCAAATCCTGCAATGGGATGTTTGCCTTCTGTTAGTTCTGGTTCAGATCCTGCAATGGGATGTTTGCCTTCTGTTAGTTCTGGTTTAGATCCTGCAATGGGATGTTTGCCTTCTGTTAGTTCTGGTTCAGATCCTGCAATGGGATGTTTGCCTTCTGTTACTTCTGGTTCAAATCCTGCAATGGGATGTTTGCCTTCTGTTAGTTCTGGTTCAAATCCTGCAATGGGATGTTTGCCTTCTGTTAGTTCTGGTTTAGATCCTGCAATGGGATGTTTGCCTTCAGTTAGTTCTGGTTCAGATCCTGCAATGGGATGTTTGCCTTCTGTTAGTTCTGGTTTAGATCCTGCAATGGGATGTTTGCCTTCTGTTAGTTCTGGTTTAGATCCTGCAATGGGATGTTTGCCTTCTGTTAGTTCTGGTTCAGATCCTGCAATGGGATGTTTGCCTTCTGTTAGTTCTGGTTCAAATCCTGCAATGGGATGTTTGCCTTCTGTTAGTTCTGGTTCAAATCCTGCAATGGGATGTTTGCCTTCTGTTAGTTCTGGTTTAGATCCTGCAATGGGATGTTTGCCTTCAGTTAGTTCTGGTTCAGATCCTGCAATGGGATGTTTGCCTTCTGTTAGTTCTGGTTTAGATCCTGCAATGGGATGTTTGCCTTCTGTTAGTTCTGGTTTAGATCCTGCAATGGGATGTTTGCCTTCTGTTAGTTCTGGTTTAGATCCTGCAATGGGATGTTTGCCTTCTGTTAGTTCTGGTTCAGATCCTGCAATGGGATGTTTGCCTTCTGTTAGTTCTGGTTCAAATCCTGCAATGGGATGTTTGCCTTCTGTTAGTTCTGGTTCAAATCCTGCAATGGGATGTTTGCCTTCTGTTAGTTCTGGTTCAAATCCTGCAATGGGATGTTTGCCTTCTGTTAGTTCTGGTTCAGATCCTGCAATGGGATGTTTGCCTTCTGTTAGTTCTGGTTCAAATCCTGCAATGGGATGTTTGCCTTCTGTTAGTTCTGGTTTAGATCCTGCAATGGGATGTTTGCCTTCTGTTAGTTCTGGTTTAGATCCTGCAATGGGATGTTTGCCTTCAGTTAGTTCTGGTTCAAATCCTGCAATGGGACTGCACTGAGCGCACATAGCACCAAAAGTGTTGTCCCTGGCAAGATTCTGTAGACAAATTCACTTCGATAGGAAAATAAATAAAATTGCAAGCAGAAAAAAAAAAAAATTCGAAGAAAGGGTGGCGCTCTCAGTGTAGTGACGTGCTCTCCCTGGGGAAAGCAGCTCGGTGTTTTCTCCCCTACACCAGATCTTGAGTACTGGTCTAGGTGCTAGTCTTTCGAGGTCCCGTGTCCGATACGATACGATACAAAACAGTTCAATACAATACGACACGACACGACACGACACGACAGCCTACAAGACCTCCTCATAGGTGGTCCACTGGTCGTACACCCGGGTGGATTCCTCCAGGCTGATGCCGGGACGATGGGCCCGGAAGTTGCAACAGTAGGCCTCCGCCGTCTCTGATGCCTGACTCTCCATGAACCGTCTGGCCTTCTGCTCTGCCATCGTCAGCTGCTGAAAGACAGGTTCTGTCAGTGATGGTGGTGATGATGATGATGGTGGTGATGATGAGGTGATGATGATGATGGTGGTGATGATGATGATGCTGGTGATGATGATGATGCTGGTGATGGTGGTGATGATGATGATGCTGGTGATTAGGAAATCTGCCTAAAAGCTAAAAAAAAAAAAAAAAAAAAAAATTAAAGACACAGAGAATCATCTGAGATAAACAAGAGTAAAACTGAGATGAACAACAGGACACCTATCACTGTGGCGTCATCACTGTCGTCATCATCATCGTCATCATCATCATCATCACTGTTCTGCTGACCTTTCATTCAGAAAGGCAAAAAGGATCAAGTCAGACGATGAATACATTGTCTTTTCCATCCACAACCCTGCATATATATATTCTGTGGCTTTTGAGGCCAGGGCAATACTTTACACCATTACCTATCTTGGCCAGCAAAATCCTAACCAAGCCCCAGCAACAACTGAACACCCTGTACCAATCCGTTCTTAGCGGAAAAGCGCACAGTTTTCTTCTCTTAACTCTGTCATTCAGAAACTTCCTCCTGGTAGACGATGTCAAATCCCTCTTGGAAAGAGGAATGTGTACCAAAAATCATTTGCCCCCTCTGCTGCTCAAATAATGTTTTGATTCCATTGCCTGTGGTTTGCTGATTGTTCTGATGACAGTTGTCTTTCTTCCCAAAGTATGCATGCATGTGTGTGAAAAGGAAGAAATGAGGACAGGGAAATGTGTACTGGTTACTTGTGGTTTCATTTTCCTTTCATTTGTCTCTTGAAACGTCATAATTATCTTACTGAATGTTTCCTTTGTACCATAATTGAAACGTACAAACACGCGCACGCACATGCGCGCGCGCACACTCGCACACACGCAGGCACAACCATGCACACAGACACACACAGAGACACAGACACAGAGACAGACAGAAAGACACACACCGACGTATGCATGCACGCACACACACACACACACACACACACACACACACACACACACACACACACATTTGTTCCACCGTCTTACAATGTATTTGATCTAATAACTGATGTGTGCGTGTTGACCAGGGAAGGATGTGTCATTTAGTCGTTTTTCTATCAAATATTTTCTGGCGGTAATTTGAAGTGAGCTGACAGATCATTTTCTGCCTTGGTTGAACCAGACAATACAGTACTGCCTTGATTGAATCAGACAATAAAGTACTGCCTGGGTTGAATCAGACAATAAAGTACTGCCTGGGTTGAATCAGACAAAGTACTGCCTTGATTGAATCAGACAATAAAGTACTGCCTGGGTTGAATCAGACAAAGTACTGCCTTGGTTGAACCAGACAATACAGTACTGCCTTGGTTGAATCAGACAATAAAGTACTGCCTTGATTGAATCAGACAATAAAGTACTGCCTGGGTTGAATCAGACAAAGTACTGCCTGGGTTGAATCACAATACAGTACTGCCTGGGTTGAACCAGACAATAAAGTATTTTGAACTGAACTGAACACAGTCCAAAGCTCGGCTTACAGTGGAGCCAACGGCAAAGTGAGAGCTGTAACGTCAATCGTTTCTTCACGACAACAGGGATTTTATTCACGGCTTTGCTTTTTCTGAAGGACATTAACTCTCCAACTGCGAGTCCAGATTCCGCTGGCTCCTAGTGCTGCAGCCTTGGGGCCTGGCTGGGTTTTGGGGACCATCCCAACGCCGAGTGTCTTTAAAACCCTCTTGGTTGAGAGAGTGACCGTGGGGGGTGTGACCTGGGCAAGACACTCTCCACTATAATCAGACTGTAGCCTACATAGTCGGGACAACAGTTGTTCACTGATGTTCTGATGGTCAACGTTCACTGATGTTCTGATGGTCAGTCTGACACCACTGATTGTCATGCATATATTATGAGGCCAGAGCTCTGTGTGTGTGTGTGTGTGTGTGTGTGTGTGTGTGTGTGTCTGTGTCTGTGTGTCTGTGTGTATGACTGTGTGTGTGCGTGGTTGCGTGGGCGCGCGTGCAAGTGTGCGCGCATATGTTTGTATGTATGTGCGTTCGTTGTGATGAAGATGTGTCCCGAATTGGTCAAAATGACATACACCGATCACAGGTGGCAGTGACGGGTATCAACCTTCACATCATTGACAGCGATAGGAAACGTGACCCAGGGTCATTCTAAATTTCGCTATTGCGATGCCATAGTTTTTCGGGTGGAAAACTTTACACAGTGACCTCCCTGAAAAAACAAGGAACTGAAACTAAAGACCAGCCCACCACCACGTCCACACAGCGGGGGCACAGTGGTCATGCAAACGACGAAGAAAGCCAGTGTCCAGGGGTTCGATACCCGCACTGGCTGGAGACTGGGAGTCCTTGATGTCGACTCGTGACACTTGGGTTGCAACTTCGGCTTTAGCACGCTATGCCAAGTGAGCTAAAGAAGACACACTTTACTTTTTAGCACGCTATGCCAGTGAGCTAAAGCAGACATCCTTTACCTTCTAGCACGCTATGCCAAGTGAGCTAAAGAAGACACACTTTACTTTTTAGCATGCTATGCCAACTTAGCTAAAGCAGACACCCTTTACTTTAAACTTCCCGATTTTCGAAGTACATTGAGTAATTTTCTTTAATACTACCTTTGCTGGGTTCAAATTTTCATCCTTACTTCCACCCTCCATGCATTCTGGTTTCCACAACTGACACACAACACCCCATCTTCTTCTTCTACCTTTTCATCTA
>NC_134894.1:64023847-64041347 GCF_041734735.1 Babylonia areolata | reverse complement strand
CTGACAAAAAGAAAAATATCACCTGCAAATAATAACAGAAATATTTGTAATTCTCCTGGGATCATTTAGATGCCAAGTTTACCTTTCTGTGACAGTTCCACTGGTAATTCGTTTATAAAAAAGAACAAACCAAACAAACAAAAATATCAGGGGACTAAGCAGCCAACCTTGTTTTACTCCACGTGGGCATTCAAAGTAATCTGAGTAAGCACCTTTATCACGTGCACAAGCCAACCCTGAACAATACACACTTCTAACAGCTTTATATAATTTCCCATTGATACCACTTTTACGCAATACATCCCACAAGACATTTTGGTTTAACAGAATCGAAAGCTTTTCTGAAATCAACAAAATCCTGTTTGTGTCTGTGTACGTGCATGTGTGTGTGTGTGTGTGTGTGTGTGTGTGTGTGTGTGTGTGTGTGTGTGTGGGAGGGGTGCCGAGGAGCGTGCAAATGTATGTCTGTACGCATACACGCGCGCATGTGTAGGCATACGTGAAAGTTATTCAAGTGATGAAAACCATTTTTCAATGCAAAATCTGTGGTATATATTTCATACGTTTCCCCTGTCTTTCTGTCAGTGTGATCTTGCCATTGGGCAAAACTTCGGAACATGCCTCGAATGAAAAAACTGAACAGATTATTTATATGACAGAGAGAGGGAGAGAGAGATTCAGATTCAGATTCAGATGGTTTATTCATTAAGGCCAAAGCCCCATATGAACGAGGGGCGATAACAACATTAGTGTATGTCATCAGAACTATAGCAATTAATCACGACATAATTATATCTCTTAAGTGAAAAGCTTTATATAAATGTAGAGCCAAATTACGTATAAGTCCGTCATCTGTAGATGCCATCAGCAGATTAAATCGAAATGAACATGGATATATATAATATTTCTTTGGGATAAATTTTTCACGAAGAACACACAAAACGGGGCATTTCAAAACAAAGTGTACTTCATCTTCTATCGACTCTTTACACAATGGACAAGAGAGAGAGAGAGAGAGAGAGAGAGAGAGAGAGAGAGAGAGAGAGAGAGAGAGAGAGAGACAGAGAGACAGAGAAACAGAGACAGAGAGAAAGAGAGACAGAGACAGAGAGAGGGACAGACAGAAAGACAGACATGTGTGCATAACGTGTTTATGACTTGAAAATATTGACACAACAGTTTAAAAACAAACACTGAAATGACATACCACTGAAATAAACTTTTCAGTGAGAAATTTTCGGCGGAGGGAACGCTACAACTGACAGCTGACCTGCGGCTCAACCCACTGTCACACTACACACACCCAATATCTGACGATAAACCAGTGTCACACTATACACACCCAATAACATCTGACGATAAAACACCTGAAAGATGATATGGAGCACATATTATACAGATGTGACGTGGACAGGTGTGGTGGAGGGGGAGGGGGTGCCATGTAAAATGTGTCATTGACTTCTTCCACGTTTACACGTGTGTGTTCTTATTTCTATAACCCACCGAACGCTGACATGGACTGCAGGATCTTTAACGTACCTATCTGATCTTCTGCTTGCGTATACACACGAAGGGGATTCAGGCACGAGCAGGTCCGCACTTATGTTGACCTGGAAGATCGGAAAAATCTCCACCCTTTACCCACCAGGCGCCGTTACCGATATTCGAACCCGGGACCCTCAGATTGAAAGTCCAACACCTTCACCACTCGGCTATTGCGCCCGTCGTTTTGGTTTTCAAAACGTCACTAACATGTGATTGTATCTTACATGCATACATATTCTTGCAACTAAGATCAAAACGATGCAAACTATATTGATGCTGTATGCTATATTGATCCACTCCACTTACGCATACCCAGATTCAAACTCTCCACTGTTGGCCGCCGTTCTTTCTCTGTCTCTGGACCTTGCAATTGGAATGAACTTCCTCTCTCGCTTCGTCAAGTCTCCACACTCAGCTCTTTCAAGTCTGGCCTTAAAACCCACCTCTTCCCAAAATAGCCTCCCTTCCCTGCCTCTTCCTTGTCTTTAGTTTCTCCAGTTTTAGAGTTATGCGTGCGTGAGAATGACTGGTGCGAAAGCGCTTAGATTTGTCTCTGCACAAGATTCAGCGCTATATAAGTACCATTATTATTATTATTATTATTATTATTAAAACAAGCTGGCACTTCTCTCGGCAGAGGCACAGCCTGACAGACACTCTCCGTTCTATCATCTGCTTTGAGTGCAGAGAAGTTTGATGACGTGAGGAAAGAGGGAGAGGAGAAACGACACACACACAAAGAAAGGGTGAGTTGCCAGGTGATGATCATACTGCAAATCTTAAAACCTACTTCCTTAAAATATACTTGTCATAACTCAAATAGTGCTGTTGTCCCAGGCTCATGGCAATGTGAGTGTGTGTGATGGGCAAGTAGAGAGAATGGGGGTGGGTAGATGGATGGTGGTGGTGTGGTTCGGAAGGGAGAATGACTGTCGATTTGTACACTATTTACCTTTTCTATCCAAAGCTTTAGTCTACTTTTTTTTTCTTTCTTTTTTTTTTTTACAAATCTATGGCATGCAAATTATATTTATGCTTCTGTTTACATGTATATATCCCTAACTGAAAATCGCTATTACCTCAGTTGTTAATCATGTTCTTGTGTGTGTGTGTGTGTGTGTGTGTGTGTGTGTGTGTGTGTGTGTGTGTGTGCTGCAGTTGCAGCATTGAGAGTCTGTTACTTTGTGGGTTTTGTGCACTGTGTTTTCTATAATATTAATGGTTCTGTTTAGACTTTTATGCTTGACGTGTTTCTGCACGTGGACCTTTTATTTGTTTCTACCACTTTTTATGTGCTTTCTCGTCTCACGTTCAGTACTGGATTTGTAAAGCGCTTACAGTTTGCTTATGCTTGAATTGTAGAGCTATTTTAACATATCCCCTTCTTTATTATTTCCATTATTTCTTTTAAAATGACTACTATAGATCCGGATACCAATGATAATATCAATACCAAATTGCATCTGTGTGTGTGTGTGTGTGTGTGTGCGTGTGTGTGTGTGCGTGCGTGCGTGCGTGTGGGTGCGTGTGCGTGCGTGCGTGTGTGATACATGTCAGTGTTCTCATTCCGTGTGGCTGAGGGATGTTTCTTGGAAATTGGTGAATAACATTGTGATATATATTCTACATTTCCTGGAAATTGGTGAATAACATTGTGATATATATTCTACATTTCTTGGAAATTGGTGAATAACATTGTGATATATATTCTACATTTCTTGGAAATTGGTGAATAACATTGTGATATATATTCTACATTTCCTGGAAATTGGTGAATAACATTATAATATATATTCTACATTTCTTGGAAATTGGTGAATAACATTGTGATATATACTCTACATTTCTTGGAAATTGGTGAATAACATTGTGATATATATTCTACATTTCTTGGAAATTGGTGAATAACATTGTGATATATACTCTACATTTCTTGGAAATTGGTGAATAACATTGTGATATATACTCTACATTTCTTGGAAATTGGTGAATAACATTGTGATATAATTATATTCTACATTTCTTGGAAATTGGTGATATATATTCTACATTTCTTGGAAATTGGTGAATAACGTTGTAATATATACTATACATTTCTTGGAAATTGGTGAATAACATTGTGATATATATTCTACATTTCTTGGAAATTGGTGATATATATTCTACATTTCTTGGAAATTGGTGAATAACATTGTAATATATACTCTAAATTTCTTGGAAATTGGTGAATAACATTGTGATATATATTCTACATTTCTTGGAAATTGGTGAATAACATTGATATATATTCTACATTTCTTGGAAATTGATGAATAACATTGTAATATATACTCTACATTTCTTGGAAATTGGTGAATAACATTGTGATATATATTCTACATTTCTTGGAAATTGGTGAATAACATTGTAATATATACTCTACACTTCTTGGAAATTGGTGAATAACATTGTGATACATACTCTACATTTCTTGGAAATTGGTGAATAACATTGTGAGATATTTCTTGGAAATTGGTGAATAACATTGTGCTATATATTCTACATTTCTTGGAAATTGGTGAATAACATTGTAATATATACTCTACATTTCTTGGAAATTGGTGAATAACATTGTGATATATAGTCTACATTTCTTGGAAATTGGTGAATAACATTGTGATATATATTCTACATTTCATGGAAATTGGTGAATAACATTGTAATATATACTCTACATTTCTTGGAAATTGGTGAATAACATTGTGATATATACTCTACATTTCTTGGAAATTGGTGAATAACATTGTGATATATACTCTACATTTCATGGAAATTGGTGAATAACATTGTAATATATACTCTACATTTCTTGGAAATTGGTGAATAACATTGTGATATATAGTCTACATTTCTTGGAAATTGGTGAATAACATTGTGATATATATTCTATATTTCTTCCCCTCCACTCTTTGACTGGCCTTCTTTATGTCTCTTGACAGGGGAAAAATGTAGAGTATATATTACAATGTTATTTAAACAAATTCACGATTTTTCCCTTTAAGAAACAAAACTGAATGGACAGAACACAGGGGAAGAAATGTGGATATTGCTGGAGAAACGGTTTGTTATACCGATATTCCGGATTAGAATGCAGTGAACTATATATAGAATGCATTGATTATGTGTTGTACATTAATATATGTGCTATGCGTACTTTAATATTTGCACTGTGTTTTGTGCATGAGTGTACACCAGTAATTTTGATAACGTTGCTGTTCTCACTGTTTTGGCTTTCTCTTTTTTTTTTCTTTCTTTTTTTTTTTTCGATGTTCTTGCCCAGAGATGTAAACAAGCAAGCTTATTCCATTAAGACATCTTTCGTTCGTTTGTTCGTTCGTTCTCTCTCTCCCTCCCCCCTCTCTCTCTCCTCCTCCTCTCTTTTTCTCTCTCTCTCACTCTGTCTCTCTCTCTCCTTCTCTCTCTCTCTCTGTCCCTCTCTCTCTCCATCTCTATCTCCGTCTACACTGTCTGTCTGTCTCTCTCTCTCTCACCCACTCTCTCTCTCTCTTCGTATTCGCATTCGTATTCTCCTCTTTTACTTTAGTGTATATCAACGTGATCAGTATGATAATTTTTATGTGCCGTATAATTATGTTGAAATCTTTCATTTCATGTCACGGTGTTTTACACAGGCCTGGGCCAGCTGTCACCTCTCGACATGTGTGTTGGGCTTAAGTCACGGTGAGAAAGCTGTTCCTTTTTCTTGTTTTCTTGTGTTGTTGTTGTTGTTGTAGCAGCATATGTGGAGGTATGGGCCAGTTTGTCTGCTTTGAAACTGATACCTCCCTCTGTCTGTCTGGCTGTGAGTCTGTCTGTATGTCTGTCTCTGTCTCTCTGTGTGCTGTGTGTGTGTATGTGTGTGTGTGTGTGTGTGTTTGTGCGTGCGTGCGTGCGTGCGCGTGAGTGCGTGGTGTGTGTTTGTGTGTGTGCGTGTGCGTGTGGGTGCGTGCGTGCGTGCGTGTTTGATACATGTGAGTGTTGTCATTCCGTGTGGCTGTGGGGTGGTGAAGAACAGAGGAGTGTTGTGTACTGAATGGAGCCTGGCGGCCTGCCCGTGAGGTGACGTGTAGGTATCTATTCATGGATCCTGTCCTTTGCTGATCGATTCCAATCACTTCCATTCATGGCTACACTGCCCCTCTCCGTGTGCGTGCGTGCGTGCGTGCGTGCGTGTGTGTGTGTGTGTGTGTGCGTGCGTGCGTGCGTGTGTGTGTGTGTGTGTGTGTGTGTGTGTGCGTGCGTGCGTGCGTGCGTGCGTGCGTGTGTGTGTGTGTGTGTGTGTGTGCGTGTGCGTGCGTGCGTTTCTGTGTAAAAAAAAAGACCATTCTGTATGCTCTCTGTGTGTGAATGTGTGTGAGGAGGTTATTGAGCGGTGGTTGGATGTCTTTTTTCATTTTTGGTTGTATGTTTGTTTGTATGTGTGTGTGCTTGTTTTTATTTCAACATAACAAAAATGACACACAAAAAAAACCCTTCTTACGTTTCCTGCGGTGAAGAATCTTAAAAAAAAAAAAAAAAATTCCCAGAGTCCTGTAACTTTTTACAGGAAAAAAAATCTACATCTATGCTACATTTATCAGAGAATCTTCTTGACAGAAAAGAAAAGAGAAAAAAAAAAGATAAAAAGAAGAAGAAAGGCATATATACATCCCATGACAGCAGACTGCTGTTTGCTTGGACCAGTCTGGCATGTTCTGCATGCACTCACAGTGACCACCTGACTCAGTCAGTGGGGCGTGTCCAGTCTCAGAGAGCCCTCACCGACCACAAGGCTGAAACATTATTATTATTATTTTTTTTAAAGTTACCACCATCACCACCACCAAGAAGAATAAGAAGAATACGCTCAAGAAGAAGGAGAAGGAGAAGAAGAAGAAGAAGAAGGGGAAGGAGGAGAAGGAGAAGAAGGAGAAGAAGAAGAAGGGGAAGGAGGAGAAGGAGAAGAAGGAGAAGAAGAAGAAGAAGAAGAAGAAGAAGAAGAAGAAGGAGAAGGAGAGGAAGAAGAAGAAGAAGAAGAAGAAGAAGAAGAAGAAGAAGAAGAAGAAGAAGAAGAAGAAGAAGGAGAAGGAGAAGAAGGAGAAGAAGAAGAAGAAGAAGAATACACGACATGAGGAAACCGGTGGAACACTTTTTCGACGCAAAGTAGCAATGACACAATCCTTTAATTATCACAGAAGCTTTACATAATTATCCCTCAACTTGGTACCACTGCTGTTTCGAAAGTTAGCGTGCATGACAAAGTCTACCAACCACTCCCGACACAATATACCCCACCTCCACCTGGGCTACTGAAACTGAATCTCCCTCTTTCTCCCTCTTACTATGCTCTTATGTGTGTCTCCCAGGCTGTGTCTGTGTCTCTTTCTCTGCCAGTGTCTCTGTCTGTCTGTCTGCCTGTCTGTACCATCCTTCCAGCACCTTCCATTTCTGTCTGTCTCTCTGTGTCTCTGTCTGTCTCTCTCTTTCTGTCTCCCTAAACACACCCTCGAGCAAGTCGGTGAAAGCAGGAAACTGTCACGACTCCTCCTCCTCCTCTTCTCTTGCCCGACACCGTCTGCATGCAGCCTGTTATTAATGTGCTGGCATTGAAGCTGACAAGGATGTGTCTCGCTGTCCACCGAGCGTCATCAACTAGACATACATTTAGTGTACGTTTTTTTTGTTTTGTTTTTCTCAAGGCCTGACTAAGCGCGTTGGGTTACGCTGCTGGTCAGGCATCTGCTTGGCAGATGTGGTGTAGCGTATATGGTTTTGTCCGAACGCAGTGACGCCTCCTTGAGCCACTGAAACTGAAATTGAAAACTGGTGGTGGTGGTGGTGGTTGTTTTTGGTTTGGTTTCGTTTGGCTAAGTTGGCTTGTTGTTGTTGTTGTTGTTAGAGTTTGCTGGATTGTGTGTGTGTGTGTGTGTGTGTGTGTGTGTGTGTGTGTGTTCATTTGTCTCAGTGTTCAGTCGTCTGTCCCTGTCTGTCTCTGTCTCACAATCTGTGTCTGTCTGTCTGTCGTTGGCTTTCTCAATCTGTACCTGTCTGTCTCTCTCTCCGTTTTTTCTTGTGTAAACAAAGTGAGTCAATGTCTCCCCCCTCTCTCTCTCTATCTCCCTCTGTCTCTCTCCTTTCTCCCCCCTCTCCCCCTCCCTCTCTCTCCCTCTATATCTCCCTATCTCCTCTCTCCCCCTCTCTCTCCCCCCTCTCTCCCTATCTCTCCCTCTATCTCTCTCCCCATCTCTCTCTCTCCCTCTATATCTCTCTCCTCTCTCTCCCCATCTCTCTCTCACTCTCTCTCCTCTCCCTCTTTCTCCCCCCTCTCTCCCTCTCCCCTCTCTCGTGACATTTTACCCAGTGGATGAAACACATTACCCCGACACGATAACATCATTTATTCATTCATTCGTTTTCAATACGGACCAGTTGGCCTTTGCGAACCACCCCCCTGGGCCCGACTGTCCTGGTGATGCCCTCTTGGGCGACTGAGAGAGACAGGGGATGTAACTTGAGCAGGTCACTCTCTCCTCTGTCATTTCGTCGGGACAGTTGCCTTCTCTGCATTGCTGCCTTCATCATCATAGCGGGGCACGTCTCACTGATTACTGATTTCAGTCATATTTTATGCAAATATTCGCGCGCGCACGTGCGCGCGCGCACACACACACACACACACACACACATACACAAACAGATATACACACAGAGATACAAGAAATACACACACATACATACAGAGAGACAGACAGACAGACTGACACACACACACACACACACACACACACACACTCTCACTCACTCACTCACACACACACACACACACACACACACACACACACACACACACAAATAAACCACTCGGTTCATAACACGGCTACAAAAGTGGCGTCGCCGACAGGAGATTGATCCACAACAAAATAGATCCAAAATTATCCCTTTTAATGCTTCAATTCTTTTATCCAAAGTAAATCCAAACACAGAATTAAAGCCCCTTACCACTAAGTGTACTTAGTGTAGGATGTTTTCATTCTTTAAATATCTATTATGAAAAGTAAAGCCCCTCACCACTACTCCATTACAACTTGGCGCTGCGAGCAGGGTCGTACCGGGACAAGAGGTTGTACTAACAGTCACAGGGATACTCTAACACAGAAGACAGTGCAGCAGGGACTTCATGTGTACTAACAGTCACAGGGATACTCTAACAGAGAAGACAGAAGACAGTGCAGCAGGGACTTCATGTGTACTAACAGTCACAGGGATACTCTAACACAGAAGACAGTGCAGCAGGGACTTCATGTGTACTAACAGTCACAGGGATACTCTAACACAGAAGACAGTGCAGCAGGGACTTCATGTGTACTAACAGTCACAGGGATACTCTAACACAGAAGACAGAAGACAGTGCAGCAGGGACTTCAGGTCCACAAGAAGAAGCGTCGCCCACATCAAGATGGCTTCAATCGACTTCCTGCCCAAACTCCCGACGCCATCCAGTGAGGAAACCGGCAGTGAGGTCGAAGACTTCGTCCAGGAGGCCAGACTGATCCTTCCGCTACAGCCCCTGGATGACGCGACAGCCTCTCTCTGGCTGATGTCAGCCCTTGCCGGCCTCTCTCTCCCCAGGCCACCAGCGACCAAAGTGGACACCCCAACCAAGATCCTTGCGGTCCTTGATGAGAACTGGGGACAGCAGCGTGACGCCACATCCCCTGCCACTGCCTTCTTCAACAGGCAGCAGCAGCCCAAGGAGACGCCTTCGCCAGAGGCCTTCAGCCAGCTGCACTCCGGCGCGATCTCAGGCGCTACATCCATGACCACCCTGACACCACCTTCGAGGCGGCGAAGAAGGAGGCCCAGCGATGGCTGAGGGAGGACAGCCACACCTACAACACCTGCTCCGGCGTTGACAACACCACTCTTGCCCGCCTACAGACTCCGCTGGCCACGCTAACAGCCGAAGTCACCAGCCTGCGACTACAGCAGCAGTCCCCCATGCTAGCACACCGCCCACATCCTCCACAACCAGCACACCACCCACATCCTCCACAACCACCACACCACCCACATCCTCCACAGCCACCACACCACCCACATCCTCCACAACCACCACACCACCCACATCCTGCAGGACCAGCACACCGCCCACATCCTCCAGGACCAGCACTCCATCCTCCCCGCTGTGCTGCTGACCGCGCCCCACACCCTCCACACTGTGTCTGGTGTGAGAGGTCTGGACACACCGATGACCAGTGTCGCCACAAGCGGCGCTACATGAAGGAGGCAGGCAACCAGAGGCTGAAGACAGACAACCAGCCACATCTAAGGGGAGACGACTGACAACACATGCGGTCAACAAGCAGCATGTCACTGCCAACAAGACACCTCCCCCCAGCCAACAGCACTTGCGACCCAAGCTGCCACCAGAAGAGCTGCGCAGACTTCAGCTTGCTGACCCCACCATTGGGCCAGTCCTGTCTGCATGGCCAGCCACACCAGCCCTCAGCTCCAACTGGCAGACCAGTGTGCTGACCCAGCAGCATGACAGACTGGTCTGCAGGAAGGGTGTCCTGCATCGACGGGTGATGGACCCTAAGCTTGGGGCGTCTGAGCAGCTGTTGCTTCCCAGCAAGCTCCGCCCCCAGGTCCTGTCATCCATACAACAGCGCACTGGTCACCAGGACTTCCAACAGGCTGCAGGGATGATGCGACACCAGGTCTTCCGTCCCGCAACGTGGTGGCAATTTTCCAGATCAGTCCGAGCCGAGCTGTGACTGCATGTCAAAGCAATACCTGAACCAAACCAACCAAACTGGGGCGATACCAACACGCTGAAATGAACACAAGTACTGTGTCGAGGAACAGAACTTACAAGTCATCACCACATTTTACACACAGTACTTATTACAGCGATATGGCGATGACGCTAGCCGTTATGGGAACACACACAATACTCACTCTGTGTGCGAGACTCAGCAAGAGAGAGAGAGAGAGCGAGCGAGAGAAAGAGACAGAGAGAGAGAGAGAGAGCAGGCTCGCCAGAGGAAAATGACCAGTAACCCGGATTGGAGTTCGGATGACTGGTCACTTTAAACACACACACACACACACACACACACACACACACACACACACACACACACACACACACACACACACACAACATCAGTTACAACAGCACACATATGTTTTAAAGGAAAGGGGATAGAGAGAGGAGAAAAACAATCTTCGTGCAGAAAGACCGATATGATGAAGAACACACACACACACACACACACACACACACACACACACACACACACACACACACACACACACACACACACACACACACGCACACACACACACACACACACACACACACACACACACTCACGATTCTTTTCCTCTCTCTCTCTCTCTCTTTCCCACAAGTCACACAGCCAACGACCACACCCATTGTGAAGAAAAGCACCACTCACCTCCTCTTCCTCATCTCCCATCACGCGCTCACCAGAAGAAGAAAAACCCTCCATGGTACACGCACGTACACACACGTGCACACGTACACACACACGGCGACTGCCACGGCAGCTGCAGAAGTTGGAGTAAGAGGATCAGTGGAAGAAGCGTGATGCTGTTCCGATCTCTCTCTCTCTCTCTCTCTCTCTCCCTCTCCCTGTGTCCAAAAACACCGGTACTACACACAAGAAGAAGCCAGAAAAGTCCGCGTTAGTGATTATCCCCCTGAATCCCCTCACACATACACACACACACGCTCACAGACACACTACACTCACTCACACACACCCCTCCGCGCACAGTCCAGCAGAAAATTCGGCAACATGGCACACACACACACTTCACACACACACACACACGTTCAGTTCACAGTCGTCGGCAACCCAAGTTCAGCATTTCCAGACTGCACAGAGAAACAAGCAGAAGGCCTCTCCACACAGTTCAATTTTCTGCCTCTGTCTGAAATCCCGGACACACGAAGAAGACCCAGGGCCAAGGTTGTGCTGGAAACCCCTCCACACACCACAAAGTCCGCAGTGCACTCACCCACACACCACACCACACCACACCACCCACACACACACACACACACTACAACATCCCTTCTCGAAGAAGCCAACGTGATTTTCTCGGTGAAGGCAAGACTCAGTCGATGATATCTTGCCGGTTCTGCGTTGAAAACGAAAGTGATGCTGAACACAAGGACGTGGCAGAAGACCGGCGGAACATCAGACCACAGTGATTGTGGAAGAAAGGCTCGCTGCGTGCGCGAGAAATTCGTGAGGCAGGGAGGGAGGGGGTGGTGATAGTGCTGATGGTGCCGGCTGCAGACAAGGGCAGGGATGGTGGCTGGCTTTACTGCTGTACACTTCCCATCTCTCGGCAGACTTGATGCCACTCTGTGTCTGTTCTGTTCCGTTGTCTGTCTAGGAAGCATAGCCTGGCCGCGGCGCCGACAGTGAAGCCTCTTCTTGCTTTCGTCTGTCTGTCTGTCTGTCTGTATCTCCGTTTCCGTACTTCTCTGTCTGTCTGTCAGTCCGTCTCTGTCTGTCTGTCTGTCTCTATCTCTGTTTCCGTACTTCTCTGTCTGTCTGTCTGTCTGTCTGTCTGTCTGTCTGTCTGTCTGTCTGTCTCTATCTCTGTTTCCGTACTTCTCTGTCTGTCTGTCTGTCTGTCTGTCTGTCTCTATCTCTGTTTCCGTACTTCTCTGTCTGTCTGTCTGTCTGTCTGTCTGTCTGTCTGTCTCTATCTCTGTTTCCGTACTTCTCTGTCTGTCTGTCTGTCTGTCTGTCTGTCTCTATCTCTGTTTCCGTACTTCTCTGTCTGTCTGTCTGTCTGTCTGTCTCTATCTCTGTTTCCGTACTTCTCTGTCTGTCTGTCTGTCTGTCTGTCTCTATCTCTGTCTCCGTACTTCTCTGTCTGTCTGTCTGTCTGTCTGTCTGTCTCTATCTCTGTCTCCGTACTTCTCTGTCTGTCTGTCTGTCTGTCTCTATCTCTGTTTCCGTACTTCTCTGTCTGTCTGTCTCCCTCTTTCTCTCTCCCTGTCTGTCTCTCTGTCACTTTGCCGGGATTCTCTCTCTGTTTCTATCTCTCTCCCTGTCTCTGTCTGTCTCCCTGTCTCTGTCTGTCTGTCTCCCTGTCTCTGTATGTCTCCCTGTCTCTGTATGTCTCTGTCTCATTGTCTCTCTGTCTCTCTCTTCTGTCTCACTGTCTCAGTGTCACCTGACTCTCTCCCTCTCTCTTCTGTCTGTCTCTCTGTCTGTCTGTCTATCTGTTTCCCTCCCCTCTCTCTGTCTGTCTGTATTACTCACTCTTGTTCAGTCGCTCTCTGTCTCTCTCACTCTGTCTCTCTCACTCTGTCTGTCTCTCTCTTGTTCACTGTGTGACAAAGTACGTCAGTGTCCTGTCAGTCTCTGTCTCCGTGTATCTAGTCTGTTTCGGTCTCTATCTATCTATCTATCTATCTATCTATCTGTCTGTCTGTCTGTCTGTCTGTCTGTCTGTCTACTGATCTATCTATCTATCTATCTGTCTGTCTGTCTGTCTGTCTGTCTGTCTGTCTGTCTATCTATCTATCTACCTGTGTCTGTCTCTCACTGTCTCTGTCTCTCTTCCTTCTCTCTCAATCTCTCTCTCTCTCACTGTCTCTCTCTCTTCCCTCTCCCCCCTCTCTCTCTCTTCCCTCTCTCTCTTTGTCTCTCTTCCCTCTCTCTCTCTGTTTCTCTGTCACCGTCTCTGACTCTGTTTCCATCTCTATCTGTCTCTGTCTCTTCAACTCTCTCTCTCTCACACACACTCTCTCTCTCTCCATTCCTCTGTCTCTGACTCTCTCTGTGTCTCTGATACTGTGTGTGTGTGTGTGTGTGTGTGTGTGTGTGTGTGTGTGTGTCTCCCCCCCCCTCCACTCTCTCTCCTTTTCTGTCTCTCTTTGTCTTTCTTAGTCTCTGTCTCTGTCTCTGTTTCTTCGTGTCTCTCTGTCTCCCTCCTCCTCCCTCCCTCCCTCTGTCTGTCACTCTTTCTGTCTCTGTCTCAGTGTCTCTCGGTGTCTCTGTCTCTCACTCTGTCTCTCTGTGCAATTGTATGTGTATGTGTGTGTGAGGGCATGGTGTAAAGAAGCTTCCAGCTTATCCATTCTACCCTCAATATAAGCATTTGTCATTGTCATTGTCTCTCTGTCTCTCTGTCCCTCAGTCTCTCTCTCTCTGTGTCTGTCTGTCTGTCTGTCTTTTTCTGTCTCTGTCTCTCTGTCTCTGTCTGTCTCTCTCTGTCGTGGTCTTTTACACTGACAACACACCCGCGAGCCATCAACTTTTCATTTATTACATTTTTTTTCTGTGGAGGTGGGTGGGCCGGAGGTGGGATGTGGGAGGGGTGTGTAAGGGGTGTGTGGGTGTGGGAGGGGTGTGGAAGGGGTGTGTGGGTGTGGGAGGGGTGTGGAAGGGGTGTGTGGGTGTGGGAGGGGTGTGGAAGGGGTGTGTGGATGTGGGAGGAGTGTGGGGGGGGGGGTGTGTGGGTGTGGGAGGGGTGTGGAAGGGGGTGTGTGGGTGTGGGAGGGGTGTGGGAGGGGGTGTGGAAGGGTGTGTGGGTGTGGGAGGGGGTGTGGAAGGGGTGTGTGGATGTGGGAGGAGTGTGGGAGGGGTGTGTGGGTGTGGGAGGGGTGTGGAAGGGGTGTGTGGGGTGTGGGAGGGGTGTGGGAGGGGTGTGGAAGGGGTGTGTGGGTGTGGGAGGGGTGTGGGAGGGGTGTGGGAGGGGTGTGGAAGGGGTGTGTGGGTGTGGGGTGTGTGTGTGAAAGGGGTGTGTGGGTGTGGGAGGGGTGTGGAAGGGTGTGTGGGTGTGGGAGGAGTGTGGGAGGGGTGACTACTAATCAACTGCATGCGCTTGCATCTCTGTCATCCCCGCAGGGCGCACATTTATCTCTGCCTGGTACTGGTTCAGGGCCTGCCATGGGAGGACCATTCATTCATCAAAAAAGGACTGAAGAGACACACTGGCATCAGTCTGGATCTGACACATCCACTGGGGCCGTTCTACTGATGTGACACTGACACATCCACTGGGGCCGTTCTACTGATGTGACACTGACACATCCACTGGGGCCGTTCTACTGATGTGACACTGACACATCCACTGGGGCCGTTCTACTGATGTGACACTGACACATCCACTGGGGCCGTTCTACTGATGTGACACTGACACATCCACTGGGGCCGTTCTACTGATGTGACACTGACACATCCACTGGGGCCGTTCTACTGATGTGACACTGACACATCCACTGGGGCCGTTCTACTGATGTGACACTGACACATCCACTGGGGCCGTTCTACTGATGTGACACTGACACATCCACTGGGGCCGTTCTACTGATGTGACACTGACACATCCACTGGGGCCGTTCTACTGATGTGACACTGACACATCCACTGGGGCCGTTCTACTGATGTGACACTGACACATCCACTGGGGCCGTTCTACTGATGTGACACTGACACATCCACTGGGGCCGTTCTACTGATGTGACACTGACACATCCACTGGGGCCGTTCTACTGATGTGACACTGACACATCCACTGGGACCATTGTACTGATGTGACACTGACACATCCACTGGGGCCGTTCTACTGATGTGACACTGACACATCCACTGGGACCGTTCTACTGATGTGACACTGACACATCCACTGGGACCGTTCTACTGATGTGACACTGACACATCCACTGGGACCGTTCTACTGATGTGACACTGACACATCCACTGGGACCATTGTACTGATGTGACACTGACACATCCACTGGGGCCGTTCTACTGATGTGACACTGACACATCCACTGGGACCGTTCTACTGATGTGACACTGACACATCCACTGGGACCGTTCTACTGATGTGACACTGACACATCCACTGGGGCCGTTCTACTGATGTGACACTGACACATCCACTGGGACCATTCTACTGATGTGACACTGACACATCCACTGGGGCCGTTCTACTGATGTGACACTGACACATCCACTGGGACCGTTCTACTGATGTGACACTGACACATCCACTGGGGCCGTTCTACTGATGTGACACTGACACATCCACTGGGGCCGTTCTACTGATGTGACACTGACACATCCACTGGGGCCGTTCTACTGATGTGACACTGACACATCCACTGGGGCCGTTCTACTGATGTGACACTGACACATCCACTGGGGCCGTTCTACTGATGTGACACTGACACATCCACTGGGACCGTTCTACTGATGTGACACTGACACATCCCTGTTTCGGCATGGTGTTGTGTCCTAGGGAAGGCGCTTCACTCTGATATTCATCACTCCACCCGGGTGTGAATGGGTACCTGACTTTGGATGGGGGGTGGAGAGTGGGGGGTGGGGGTTCAGTTATTAAAACTGACGGCGGAGGGAGAGGACTGGGCCCCGCCTTCCTGTGCCCCGCCATAGACACCGTGGATATGAATCAGTTCACTGCCACGACTGTCGTGAAAGTTTATGGCACCTTTAACCTTTAACTCTGTTCTACCTAGCCAGTCAGCCTCTGCTAGCGACGAGGAAGAAAGATTCGGCCATTATTCAGACTTCGTAACTTGTAGCGTTTTTTTGTTTTTTTTTTTCTCTCACTGAAATACGTTAGTTGTATGAACCAATAGTTGGTTAATTGAAAAGAAATCTTGGATCATCCTTTATGGTTGAGCTGTGTCATAATCACGACCACCGACACGACACGACACGACACGACACGACACCACACCACACCAAACCACACCACAACTTGACACACCACACCACACCACTCCACACCACACCACAGCACAACTTGACACACCACACCATACCACAACTTGACACACCACACCACACCACAACTTGACACACCACACCACACCACACCACACCACAACTTGACACACCACACCACACCACACCACACCACACCACAACTTAACACACCACACCACACCACACCACACCACAACTTGACACACCACACCACTCCACACCACACCACACCACACCACAACTTGACACACCACACCACACCACTCCACACCACACCATACCACAACTTGACACACCACACCACACCACACCACACCACAACTTGACACACCACACCACACCACAACTTGACACACCACACCACACCACTCCACACCACACCACACCACAACTTGACACACCACACCACACCACACCACAACTTGACACACCACACCACACCACTCCACACCACACCACAACATGACACACCACACCACACCACACCACAACTTGACACACCACACCACACCACACCACAACTTGACACACCACACCACACCACTCCACACCACACCACAACATGACACACCACACCACACCACAACTTGACACACCACACCACACCACACCACACCACAACTTGACACACCACACCACACCACACCACACCACACCACAACTTGACACACCACACCACACCACACCACACCACAACTTGACACACCACACCACACCACAACTTGACACACCACACCACACCACACCACACCACACCACAACTTGACACACCACACCACACCACAACTTGACACACCACACCACACCACACCACACCACAACTTGACACACCACACCACACCACAACTTGACACACCACACCACACCACACCACAACTTGACACACCACACCACACCACACCACACCACAACTTGACACACCACACCACACCACACCACACCACAACTTGACACACCACACCACACCACACCACAACTTGACACACCACACCACACCACACCACACCACAACTGACACAACACATCTTGACACACCACACCACACCACAACTTGACACACCACACCACACCACACCACACCACACGACACCTTGAAGCACCACACCACACCACACCACATCCCAACTGACACAACACATCTT
>NC_134894.1:64011347-64013847 GCF_041734735.1 Babylonia areolata | reverse complement strand
CCATACACGTTTTACTTGCATGCGTGACGAAAAAGCATATGGATACATGAAGATACTGGTATACACGCACATCACAAACATGCCTGTATATCCGCAAATAGATTCACTGAGATGCGTATCTATTGTGTTTGAATTGAGAGAGAAAAGAGAGAGAGGGGGAGAGAGGGAGTGAGAAAGAGAGACAGAGAGGGAGAGAGAGAGACACAGAGAGAGAGGGAGAGAGAGGAGAAGAGAGAGGGGGGAGACAGAGAGAGAGAGAGAGAGAGAGAGAGAGAGAGAGACAGAGAGACAGAGAGGGTGAGAGATAGAGAGATAGAGACAGATAGAGAGACACAGACAGAGAGAGGGTGACACAAACACACAGACACAGACACACACACACACAGCGAGAGAGAGAGAGAGAGAGGTGTAATATATGCTCGCATGTGGCGGCAGACACACACACACACACACTCTCTCTCTCTCTCTCTCTCTCTCTCTCTCTCTCTCTCTCATCTTAAATGCAGTCCAAAATATACAAATGTAATTTTTTTTCCCCTCGTGTAAATAATAATATATCTGTCGACTGTGAACTCCTATTGAAAGGGGCCGTGGCTTATTCAACAAACTAGTGTCAGTGTCAGTGTCAGTGTCAGTGTCAGTTTCTCTCTCTCTCTCTCTCTCTCTCTCTCTCACACACACACACACACACACACACACACACACACACCGTCACACACACACACACACACACACACACACACACACACACACACACACGCTGCAGGCTGTGTGTTCAACAGCCTGTCGTCCATTCAATCACGCCTTTCCATCGTCTGTCAGCCTGGACGTGACTTGTGCACACGGCAGAGCCGCCAGATACTCTGCACATCAGCTGCTTTGAAAATAACCACTGACTGAAACCCGACACTTCCGAGACAGAGGCCACACACCTGTTTTGAATGTAATCACTCCACCACCACTGATCGAAAGACAGAATCATATATACATGTCAGTGCTCCAACAGTGATGACAGGTTTTCACGAATGGAAAGTAGGATGCGATGCAACTAACTCCCTGTAGGAACAAATGGAGCTTTACTGTAGCAAGTTCTTGGCAGTGCGTCTCACTGTACATTTAGGATCAATACCCGTTCACTTCTAGCAGTGCACAATACACAATACTAAATCTTTATACGTTATAAATGCATTGTTGTTTTTTTCCCTTCCAGATGTATCTGTCAGCCAACCACGTGTTGGTAAGACTTTTGTAGTTGATAATGAGCACAATACGTAATGTGTTTTGACATAATGTAACAGTCACATGGTATGTGCCGCAACATTTTCATGGACCCCCGTGTGTTCAGTTCCCTGAACTTAACATTTCCTGTCTTTAATAGGACATGAGTTGTGATCAACACTTCCATTTCCAGATTTTCTGGTTTATCTATTTGTTTATCTATCTATCTGTTTATCTGTCTGTCCGTCTATCTGTCTGTCTATTTATGTGTCTGTCTTTCTATCTATCTATCTATCTATCTATCTATCTATCTATCTATCTATCTATTCATTTATTTATATATCTATTCATTCATGTATCTGTCTATTCATTTAGTCATTTATGTATTTGTTTGTTATTTTCATAACTTATTTATTCATTTGTTTTTTCATTCATTTATTTATATATCTTTTCGTTTTTGTTTGCTTGTTTTTTTATTCTACAATGTCAAAACAGAACAAAAACCTGTCTTTAGGGTGCACCGCCGATACAGGATACAGAATGCAGAATAAGTTAATATCTTCAACGACTGAGAGAATAAAACTCATTAATTTTTGTGGCGTATGCTACATACACTGAATTGACGAGAATCACAGTCTTTCAAAATGAATACACATAAGACACAAAACGTGTCAATGCTAAGCTGACGTAAACCTTCACACCCAGAAACAACACTTATACACGTACTGCAATATTCACAGCGAAAGAACAAGCATCGTCAGGGAAATGCGTCCAGTCATCGTGAGAGTAATGCATCCAGTCATCGTCAGAATAGTGCGTCCAGTCATCGTGAGAGTAATGCGTCCAGTCATCGTCAGAGTAATGCGTCCAGTAATGCGTCCAGTCTTCGTCAGAGTAATGCGTCCAGTCATCGTCAGAGTAGTGCGTCCAGTCATCGTCAGAGTAGTGCGTCCAGTCATCGTGAGAGTAATGCGTCCAGTCATCGTCAGAGTAGTGCGTCCAGTCATCGTGAGAGTAATGCGTCCAGTCATCGTCAGAGTAATGCGTCCAGTAATGCGTCCAGTCTTCGTCAGAGTAATGCGTCCAGTCATCGTCAGAGTAGTGCGTCCAGTAATGGGTCCAGTCTTCGTCAGAGTAATGCGTCCAGTCATCGTCAGAGTAATGCGTCCAGTAATGGGTCCAGTCTTCGTCAGAGTAATGCGTCCAGTCTTCGTCAGAGTAGTGCGTCCAGTCATCGTCAGAGTAATGCGTCCAGTAATGCGTCCAGTCTTCGTCAGAGTAA
>NC_134894.1:63996347-64006347 GCF_041734735.1 Babylonia areolata | reverse complement strand
GGTCGTGTGCACACGCGCATGTGTGTGTGTGTGTGTGTGTGTGTGTGTGTGTGTAACTATATTGGTGTAGGTCATGTCAGCAGGCAAAACATTGTCCTCTATCTCTGAAGCATACCAGCTGTCACATCAAGAACAGCAGAAGCTGTTACACAGAAAAATAGATAAATAAATAAATAAATAAATATATATATATATATATATATATATATGTGTGTGTGTGTGTGTGTGTGTGTGTGTGTGTGTGTGTGTGTGGTTTTTAGGTGGATGTATCGAATTCAGCGTGGGTGATGGAAAACCGTGCCGAACAAAGATAAAAACACGTAGAGAAAAGTGCAAAGTTTTTGTTTTAACAATTGTTATGGTTATTTTATTTTGTGGTCTCACGTTGCAAATTTTTGTTGTTGACGACATGAACATTTTGTTACACCACATGTTTCTCTCTTAAAAGTTTATGTCCGTGGTCAGTCTGTTTCTTTTCAAACTGTTAGTTCAATATTTTCAGGTGACTCAACACATATACACACATGTCTCTCTTTCCTTCTGTCCCTCTGTCTTTCTCCCATATAATAATTTCTTCAGTTTTGTCAAGTGATCGAGATATTTTACCCAGTGGCATTATCACGCTGACAGAAAGACAAGGAAAACTCACTCAGGGAATATTGATATACCAAAGATTTTGCATTGAAAAATGGTTTTTATCACTTAAACAACTTTCACATATACACTTATACCTACACGCACGCGTACATGCATACAGCCACACATTCACACGCTCCTCGGCCACCCTCCCCCCCTCCCTCCACACACACACATGTAACAGGGTGAAATTGTCCTCTTTGCCCCGCAGAGAGAGAGGGAGAGAGAGAGAGAGAGAGAGAGAGAGAGAGAGAGAGAGAGAGAGAGAGAGAGAGAGAGAGAGAGAGAGAGTGAGTGCACGTTTATGACCCGTGTTAGCTTTAGCATGATAACTTCACGTGCAAAATAATAATCATGTAGGGTGGATGTGCTGCATCTTGATATGTTTTTACGAAGTGAGTTCTCCTACCCTTTCCTTGTAGAACCAATATCATCAGTTCTCAGTTCGCTTTAAAAGAGAACAGGCAACAGCAGTGTGTGTGCGGGCCTCTGTCAACCTGATAGGGTGAGTGAAATATATCATACTTTACAGTAAGCGTTTCTAGCATAGAGAAATTGATACCAAAATGTAAATGCTATTTGTATTTCCTTATTAATATTATTCTATCAGTTTATTTTGAGTTTAGATGTTATGCATTTGAACGGATTTGAAATTATTTCGAATAACCGAGTTAATCTTAAGTGAAATGTAACCTCAACTTACGTTTTGAAGTTTCTAGGATTTATATAAATATCTTTAAGAAATTAGACAATTTCGAATCGGGAAGCAATTGCTCATTTCAATTAATGGGATAGTTTAGTCTTATCACACGTTTGTAACAATTGTAGATTCATGTAAAATATTTGGCAAAGTGATGTTTGGAGTGAATGAGTGAATGAACGTCGATAGAAATTACTGTGCGCTTGCTTACGAGGACATTGTTGTTTTGTCCACAGGGTAATCAATCATTCATTTATTTATTTATTTCCCGCCTTTCACGAGGACAGTCCCTTGCCCTTTAACCCCCCGCTCTCCTGTTCCCTTTACCCAAGTCCCGATATGTTCCCCGTCTTGTCCTGAATAAAGTCCTGACGAAAACTGGTGCTGACGTGGTGAAAGAACCCTGCCCAACCGGCTACACACACACACACACACACACACACACACGCATACGCATGCACATGCACGCATCAGAAAAAGACAATTACAGACACAATCACACACACACACACACACACACACACACACACACACACACACACACACACACACACACACACACACACACACACACACGCCATGCACGCATGGAAGCATTTTTGACAAAGGGGACGTTACTGGATACATGGGGAGGACATTTTCAGGGTAAAGGGGACATTTCAGAACGAGGCTAAAACCCATTTTGGCCGCTAACAATGTCCGCAGGGGACATTATGAACTGGCGGTGAGAAAGTCCCCGGGGGACATTTCCAGTGGTCAATTTGTCCCCCGGGGACGAATCCAGGTGGGGGACTATCTGGGATACTATAACGGGGCCTGAAGACCAGCTATCGCTTATCCTCGGGCAGTTTGCCTTGCCGGCTCAGGCCGATTCCTACAGCTACACATTTACCCGTGACTGCCACTGAGAGATATAGTCTGTTGAACCCACAGTCCCATTGTTTGTTTCATTGCATTTATCGAGGATCCTTTTTAAAATTTTATTTTATTCATTTGTCATTATTATCATCATCATCATTATTATTAATACTGTAATCCCCTAAAGGCCTGAACATGCGCGTTAGGTTACGCTGTCATTATCATCATCATCATTATCATTATTATTATTATTATTAATACTGTAATCCCCTAATGGCCTGAACATGTGCGTTAGGTTACGCTGTCATCATCATTATTAATACTGTAATCCCCTAATGGCCTGAACATGTGCGTTAGGTTACGCTGTCATTATCATCATCATCATCATCATCATTATTAATACTGTAATCCCCTAAAGGCCTGAACATACACGTTAGGTTACGCTGGGTACAGGTATCTGCATCAGTAGCCGAGATGTGGTGAAGTAAAAAATAGATTCAGTTTCCAAACACAGTGACGCCTCACTAAGTAGAGGAGGTGCCGCACACTCGCAGGCTGAACGTCTCATCCACAGTGGTCTTTCGTTTTAAACTGGTTTAAATTTTAATTGGACTCAGACGTGGGAAACGAGTTTTCGGGTCTTTTCCGACGTTGATTTTCAATATTTTTTTTATCCACTCCAATCTTGCTTGGACTGAGCGGAACGTGAGTAAACTGATCTTCTTGTGTTTTTTTTCAACGCTATTTCGACATTTTACCAGTATTTTGCGTTGTCTTGATTTTATTCATTTTGTTTTATTTATTTTTAAAAATGAATGAAGCCGGGTAATCAGCCCCGAAATGAAACAGTGATATTTTATATCATATATTTGATTTCCTGAGTGGCCTAGACAGGGGTTTCGGAACTTGAACCCAAAGTTCAGCAGGCTTAACAATGAAAAAGATGTTGAGTCAAAAAGAACCAACACACACTTTGATAGACAAAGTATTTTTGTTTTGTGTCAATTTAAATATCGCACATGAACGTTTTTCTCGCGTCTTATGTCAAGGGAAGCTACTATAAAAAGTAAACACGTTCATACCACAACGAAGTTCTTTCCCTTTGTTTCAGCTGCAGCGTTGACCATCATTGTCTCTCATCTGACAGGGAAGTGATATGAACCAGGAAGAGCTGGGGAACTTCCTAAATATGTGTCCTGAAGTCAGGCGGATATCACCATACCACCAACACAACCACTTTACAGTCACACAACTAGTCAGCTTCGAGCATGGCGGGTGAGTAGGCTTCGTTGTCTGTGTGCAACTTTTACTGAAGTTAGGCGACACAAATTGTCGTCTGCTTTTTCGCCACTTCCGAGGGGGAAACAGTGTCATGATGAAATTCATAAATATTTTCTTTAATAAACCCTTTTCTTTCATTATAGCGTATCATGTAAATAGATGACAGCTATGTGATGTATGAGGAAGTGGATTGGGCTGATTTGGTTTTTTGTTTTGTTTTTCTTTAGTTTGTTTTTAGAGTAAGCTTGTATTTGCTTTTAGACTTTCTTTGTGCTTTTGTATTTGCTATATGAATAACTTGTGTTTAGGCACGGGACCTATTCGTTACTGAGAGTTCTTTACTGACAGTATGAAACGATAAAAATTATCTTGATGTTTGGGTGTATTTCCACCGACAAATAAAATGAAATTGGTGCCCATTACAGTTTGTTTGCTGCTGTTGCTGCTGCTGCTGCTACAACGACTACTTATGCAAAGACAACAACAGCAACAACATCATTAGAAAACAGAAGTGTACAAAATGCATCATCAAAAAATGAAGATAAGGATGTGTCATCTCCATTTTATGTTTACTAAGAGAGAGAGAAAAAAGACAAAAGTATGTCATCCTCATACATGTAAGGTTTAATCAGAATAAGTATAAAAACATATTTTTGAAAAAAAAGGGGGCCAGAATATGTCATTTTCTTTCTTTCTTTCTTTTTTTGAATTATATATATATATATCTGTTGTTTTTTTAATTTATTATTATTTTTTTTATCAGAAATGAAAGTGTACAAACAACAATAACAATCAACACAAACAAAGACCCCCCAGATTTTATTTTCATGTTTAAAAAAGAAATCTCATCTGAAGAAAATTTTTGTAGAAAAACACAGAAACATCACAGTGCACTGAGTCACTCATGCAGCCAGTGACAAACCAACTGAAATATTTTTTTTCATGACTTGGGGTTTTTGTGGTAGAAGAAGATATACAGTGTTTCATTGTTTGACAAACATTTCCTGCATTGTATAGTCATTTTGAAAGCATGACTGCACAGTGTGGTTTATGATGAGTAATGCTGAATTGTATCCATTGTGTGCATGGAAAGTAGTGAATTCTGTATGTGTTATGAACTAGATAATGAAAACAGATACTCATAATAGATGAAGAGACACCACAAAAGGCAGCTAGGCTTTTATCATACATGCTCAACTACAGTTTCTGCTAAGTACTGCTATTACTACTATAGCATAGTAGTAGTATTCTCACTATTACTACTACTATCACTACTGCTACTGCTGCTGGTACTACTCCTACTACTGCTTCTGCTGCAGCTGCTGCTGCTGTGGCAACTGATAGTACTGTTATTACTATTAAGTACTACAATTACCACCACTATTATGGTCACAACAATTACCATCAGATGGCAGTAATAAAATCTGACTCCATAAAAAGAAATCCTGGAATTCTAATTAAACCTAATGAAGCAGCTGTAAAACCCCTGCCTTGGTCTTTGCTGGAAGCTAAATCTACCATCACTTAAAACATAAGTAAATAGTTTTATGTAAAAAGGAAGTTAATTAACTGTACAAGGGTTATTAATACTGGATATAAAGTCATAGAAATATTAATCGGCAACCCGTGTTAGGTAACACACATGCCCATATGAAAACATGCATGAACACCTAAGTGCACACACACTTGCGCGCGCGCACACACACACACACACACACACACACACACACACACACACACACACACACACACACACACACACACACACACACACACACTTGTAGTTATACATACATGTACACACCTGCTCACACACATCAAGATACACTCACAACATGTACTCACACATATGTCTGTCTGTCAATGCTCACTTGTGATTGACTTTTTACTCATTTATGTATTCAGTTCTTTCATTTATTAATTGATTGACTTTTTATTCATGTATTTAGTTCTTTTGACTTTTGATTCTTTTATTTATGCATTCAGTTCTTTAATTTATTGGTTGAAAACTTGAATGATACTTTACCCCCGAATGTGGAGTATGGCTGCCTGTATGGCGGGGTAAAAATGGTCATACACGTAAAAGCCCACTCGTGTGCATACGAGTGAACGTGGGAGTTGCAGCCCACGAACGCAGAAGAAGAAGAAGAATGATACTTTTTATTCATTTATGTATATGTATTCAGTTCTTTCATCTATTGGTTGATTGACTTTTTATTTATATATTTATGTATAAAAAATTCCGTTATTTATCTGTTGATTGATTCATTAATTCTTTTATTAACTTATTCACTGATCTGTATTGCAGCACTACCACACAGACCACCTCCCAGAGGTTCACAAGTCGCTGCTCGACCAGTTCCGGTAAGTATCAGAAAGTGTTAATATAGAAATATCTGTCTCTTGGTCTGTCTGTCTGTCTGTCTGTAGCTCTCTCTCTATATATGTGTATAATAACAGTTATTATAATTTATTATAATAATCATAATGATGATTTATTGCTCTCTCTCTCTCTGTCTCTCTCTGTGTCTGTCTGTCTGTCTCTTTCTTTCTCTCTCTCTCTCGCTCTCTCTCTCTTAGTATATATATACATATATATATATATATAGAGAGAGAAATAAACCCAAGCCCTGATATCTTTATGTGTGTGTGTGTGTGTGTGTGTGTGTGTGTGTGTGTGTGTGTGTGTGTGTGTGTGTGTGTGTGTGTGTGTGTGTACATATACATGTTACTATAAGTGAGTTGTGTTTGCAGTTAGAATGCCTCTGGAACAGTTTTCTTTTTGTGATTTTTCGGATAGTGTAAAAAACAACCACCACCACCAAACAAACAACTATTTAAGTAGACAGAAACAATAACCAAAAAAGTTTAACTGTGGTTGCCATAGCTCTGTTAGTCTCCAAGAAACAATAACAAAGTTTATCTGTGGTTGCCATGGCTCTGTTAGTCTCCAAGAAAAAATAACAAAGTTAAACTGGTTGCCATGGCTCTGTTAGTCTCCAAGAAACAATAACAAAGTTTAACTGTGGTTGCCATGGCTCTGCAGTTTAACTATGGTTACCATGGCTCTGTTAGTCTCCAAGAAACAATAACCAACAAAGTTTAACTGTGGTTACCATGGCTCTGCTAGTCTCCAAGAAACAATAACCAACAAAGTTTAACTGTGGTTACCATGGCTCTGCTAGTCTCCAAGAAACAATAACCAACAAAGTGTAACTGTGGTACCAGCCGCCGTGGCGAAGTGGTTAGCGTCGCGGACTGACGGCTGGGAGGACGCGGGTTCGAATCCCAGCGGAGGTGGGTTTTTCGGCCCGTGGCCGGCTCCTACCCAGAGTTGAGTGTGCTGTGGGCTTAAATGGGGAGACTGGGACCAGACAGTCGAGTGTCATCCACTTCAAGGATGCGTCTTTGGGTGTGTTGCTCTAATTACCAGACCAACACTGCAAGTGTCTGTATCTCTCGGGCCTGGTTAACGCCGGGATATCATTATGACAGGAAGCGTAGAGTACAGCCTTGTCACGCAGTCCCAAACCAAAATGGACTTCCATAGCAACATCGTCATCATCATCGTCATCCTCCTTCTCCTTCATCGTCATCAATATAAACAAAATAGTCTCAGTCTGTGACCTTTCATGCCCTGCTCTCATGGTGACCTCAGTTTCGATACCCCTCCACTTCCGTGCTTGGGGGGAGTCCTGTCAATGTCGTCAGTGTCGGCGGATTCATGGGGGGCTGTTGTTTGAGGGACGTGGTGGCGGTCTCCACTCTGGGAGAGACGCTCACTCAGTCTGGCTCCGCGACTAAGCCATTATTGTCGTTAGTAGGGGGCTTAGTAGGTGGTGTCCTAAGTACGTTAAAACAGAACAGGCACCACTGAACACCACCGAAGTGACTCAGCAGCAGTGCAGGGTCTCCTCTGGTGTGTGGCCTCCAGGCGACCTAACATCGATGGTTCCCTGTGGACTGCCGACGCCGGGACTGCGACGGACGAACCCGGGTGTGGCCGTGTATGGGGGAATCTAAATGAGCGGCGTGGGTGTAATGCCACTGAAACGGCGCAGATTATGGGGCAGGAAAAAAAAAAAGAAAAAAAAAGTTTAACTGTGGTTGCCATGGCTCTGTTCGTCTCCAAGAAACGGTAACCAACAAAGTGTAACTGTGGTTGCCATGGCTCTGTTCGTCTCCAAGAAACAGTAACCAACAAAGTGTAACTGGTTGCCATGGCTCTGTGTACAGTCTCCAAGAAACAGTAACCAACAAAGTTGAACTGGTTACCATGGCTCTGTTCGTCTCCAAGAATTAGTAACCAACAAAGTGTAACTGTGGTTACCATGGCTCTGTTAGTCTCCAAGAAACAATAACCAACAAAGTTTAACTGGTTACCATGGCTCTGCTAGTCTCCAAGAAACAATAACCAACAAAGTGTAACTGTGGTTACCATGGCTCTGTTCGTCTCCAAGAAACAGTAACCAACAAAGTGTAACTGGTTGCCATGGCTCTGCTAGTCTCCAAGAAACAATAACCAACAAAGTGTAACTGTGGTTACCATGGCTCTGTTCGTCTCCAAGAAACAGTAACCAACAAAGTGTAACTGGTTGCCATGGCTCTGTGTACAGTCTCCACCTCCACGAGTGGGCGGGCGATCACCGATGCCTCCACCCCCTCTGACCTCCACTGCATCCGTTGACAGCGTGAGCATTTCACCGTCTGCGCATGATGAGAACTAGAACTTTGTCTGTCTGTCTGTCTTCTCTCTGAACTTTCTGTGTCAATGTAGACAACAGGGCGCCACACAGAACTGTTCACTAATTGCCTTCAGGTGTGTCAGTTGTGTGTCAAAGCCTGGTTTTGTGCAAATGTATATCTGTGGGGCTTTAAACACCCCTAGGACGCACAGGTCCATACTTGTGGTCATATTGGGCATGTTCTCAATATATTATATGTATGTTTGCTCAGTATATATATATGTATGCTCAACACTTTCAAATAGATTCAATCATACCAGTATGATGGGTGCATGGATGTGTGTATCACAGAAACATACAGATATCTGCAGTGATACTCACATATGCAATAAACATGCACAAATATATACATATATGCATGTGCACTCATATGTACACATGCTAATTTGCATGCATGTATGAAAATACACACACATTGTCAGATTTTTGCTGGAATGACTGCTGCCTCAGCATGTACAGGTGTGTATCTTTGTGCATATGCCCTATTCACATTTTACTTTTAACAAATATGTGTGCTTCTGTAGATACTTGAAACTTTGAATGCAGTTCAGTTATGTCTTATATACATGTATACTGTGAACAAAACTGGCTGTCCTTCGAAAGCTTTATTTCATTTCATTTTCTGTTATTTATTTATCCATTCATTTAAGTACTTTAAACAAACTTGATCTCTTGTTTGTGCCCAGTACTTTTGTAACTACATCCTGCATGTAAGTTGATAGGCTCATTATAATTCCAGTTGGACTACACCTCCCTGGCACAAGCCTAGTTGAACCGATTGATTAATGAGACCTAAGCCTGTGACAGTACAGCAGAATACCCATGAACCATGATAAGAAAATCTACATTGTTGTAGTGAGAACATCTGTTCCTCCGGCACAAGACAGCCACCATAACCAACAGATTAGTAAAATGTTTAGACAATGCAAAGTCAAGATCAACAAAATTCTGTTGTTTTTTCTTTTGAGGATAATAGGTTAGGAATTATGGCGGGTGGGGGTGGGGGGGGTGGGGGTGGGGGTTCCCATCCAGTCCATGCTCTGTGTTGTGTCTATACTTGGTGTTAGTATCAATATGTTTCTCTCTCTCTCTCTGTCTCTCTCTCTCTCTATATATATATATATATATGTGTGTGTGTGTGTGTGTGTGTGTGTGTGTGTGTGTGTGTGAAGAAGTCCCAGTTAAATGTTATCGCACTTTTACTGAGTTCCAGCTAACTTTTGTCCATAATCATGAATACATCACAATGGGTTAGAGATAATTTGGTGGGGAAATTAGTTCTGTTAATGTTTAATCAGTCCTTTGATTTGTTGATAGACAGGAGCTGAACCTTGTTTTCATCTTCTTTTTTGTCCTGTGTAGTTTTGTGTTTGTGTGTATGTGATGTTTCAATATCACAGATTATTTCATCCTTTTATTGCAGTTTTGTGACAGGGTTGTTTGATATGGTCCTCCTGTCAGTCTGTGGAACGCATGCATGTGCAAGTGTGTGTGTGTGTGTGTGTGTGTGTGTGTGTGTGTGTCTGTGTGTGTCAATCTCAGTGTGTATTCATGTGTGTGTAAGGGTAATACAATGGAGCACTGTAACACCAGAGCATCTGTTCATAATTGTAATGGCTGAGCACAAATATAGCTATTATGCTGTAATAGAATTGCGTTATTTTCTTGTGCCTATGTAGTTCCAAAATTGCCGGCCAAGTCAATCGGATGCATTGTGATTACTCAAAGATAAAACCCTTCTTTTGATAATCATTGTTTTCCTTATAGCAGTCTAGGCATT
>NC_134894.1:63986347-63988847 GCF_041734735.1 Babylonia areolata | reverse complement strand
CAAATTGCAGAACACAGCCAAGCATATGATTTCAAGAAAAGGAAAATCCACCAACACAGTGTGCTTGAAGCGTTGTACATGACAGCTGTTTTGTTTCAGGAAGTGTACGATGACTGTGAGGACGGGCCTCCACCTCTACCCCCTCTCCCCATGGTCTCACCCCCAGAGGTATGGCACAGTTATCCCCCTTTACAATGATTCCTTTCTGGGCAGAGCGGTTGTGTGGGGAAAGCAGGTGGTTGGATGAAGTGTGTGGGGAGTTTGATCTGACTCATTCAGCACTGTCCCTTAGACCCCCAGACTTTCCTCACAAATGACCCGTTTGTGTGGGTAACAAATCTTCTTCTTCTGTGTTTGTGATCTGCAACTCCCATGTTCTCTCATATGTACACATGTACACCAGTGGACTTTTACGTGCATGACCGTTTTTACCTTGCCATGTAGGCAGCCATACTCTGCTTTTGGGGGTGTGTGTGCTGGGTATGTTCTTGTTTCCATAACCCACCGAACGCTGACATGGATTACAGGATCTTTAATGTGCGTATTTGATCTTCTGCTTGCGTATACACATGAAGGGGGGTTCAGGCACTAGCAGGTCTGCACATATGTTGACCTGGGAGGTAACCCACCAGGCACCATCGCCGTGATTCGAACCCGGAACCCTCAGATTGAAAGTCCAGCACTTTAACCACTCGGACATTGCGCCCGTCGGGTACGAAATAAAATCACCAAGAAACAAATGTTAGAATTCATGAAGTGAAAACTTCCACACTGATCAGTTAGATAACAAGTTAGTTGGGGACAAAACATATAACTCCCTCCCTTTTTATGCAATCATACAGTTAGTTGATGAAAGTATCCATATCTTTTGTTTGAAATTTGCACACACTAATGACTTGTAAATGAACCTGGAAAGCACAGAGTTTGAAACAGATTAAATTCAGAATGATATACAGCCACGTAGGGCCGGTTCATCTCATTCAGTTGTCTGCCTTGTGACTTCTTCTTCTTCCTCGTTCGCCTCCCATTAGATAAGCAGCCCGGTGTCCTCGATGAAGGCTGCCGTCCATCGCAGCTCCTCCAGGGTGCCGTACAGTTTGGCTTCCACTGCTGTCGGTGTTGGCCAGTTCTTCCTCCTGGATACTGCATGCGTCCTACAGTTTTGAAGGATGTGGTCGGTTGTCATTGGTCCCTCACCACAAGGACACTCTCCAACTGTCCAATGCCAAATTTTGTGTGCGTGTGGTGGAGCAGGCGGTTGTGTCCAGTCCTCAGGCGGAAGATTGCCTTGTGACTGAGACAAAACTGGGTCAGATGCCATTGTTGACATGCACTGTTGACATGAACCAGTCGCTGTGAAAATAGCTCTCCTGCTGGTAAGCACAGCAACACACACTGCATTTACTGGTCGCTGTGGAGAGTGGAAAGGTCAGTTAAGATATTCTTAGCTCATAACTTCATTATGGAAGTTAGGTGCCACTCCAAAAATTGAAAACTATTTAAGGTCCAGATTGGGGCCCTTCGTCTGAAACAGTTGTGAACAGTAGGGTCTCGACTGGGGCCTTTCGTCCAGAGTGAGTTAACTCATTCAACTGTCGAGAGTTGATAGCCTTGGCAGGCTTCCCTGCCATGTACTATTGTGGAAAAACCACAGAAAAAGTACTGAAATTGACGGTTCAGTGGGTCAACGTGCAGGCGGTTCACTGTCATTCAGTGATCAGGGTTCGAGGACACGTTTCAGCCTGGTGGTGTGTCTGTGGGAAAGGCATTGGACTCCGACGTTTCAGCCTGGTGGTGTGTCTGTGGGAAAGGCATTGGACTCCGACGTTTCAGGCTGGTGGTGTGTCTGTGGGAAAGGCATTGGACTCTGACGTTTCAGCCTGGTGGTGTGTCTGTGGGAAAGGCATTGGACTCCGACTTTTCAGCCTGGTGGTGTGTCTGTGGGAAAGGCATTGGACTCCGACGTTTCAGGCTGGTGGTGTGTCTGTGGGAAAGGCATTGGACTCCGACGTTTCAGCCTGGTGTTGTGTCTGTGGGAAAGGCATTGGACTCCGACGTTTCAGCCTGGTGGTGTGTCTGTGGGAAAGGCATTGGACTCCGACGTTTCAGCCTGGTGGTGTGTCTGTGGGAAAGGCATTGGACTCCGACGTTTCAGCCTGGTGGTGTGTCTGTGGGAAAGGCATTGGACTCCGACGTTTCAGCCTGGTGGTGTGTCTGTGGGAAAGGCATTGGACTCCGACGTTTCAGCCTGGTGGTGTGTCTGTGGGAAAGGCATTGGACTCCGACGTTTCAGCCTGGTGGTGTGTCTGTGGGAAAGGCATTGGACTCCGACGTTTCAGCCTGGTGGTGTGTCTGTGGGAAAGGCATTGGACTCCGACGTTTCAGCCTGGTGGTGTGTCTGTGGGAAAGGCATTGAACTCCGACGTTTCAGCCTGGTGGTGTGTCTGTGGGAAAGGCATTGGACTCCGACGTTTCAGCCTGGTGGTGTGTCTGTGGGAAA
>NC_134894.1:63966347-63981347 GCF_041734735.1 Babylonia areolata | reverse complement strand
GTCTTTCCCTGGACACAACGCCGTGCTGAAACAGGGCTTCAACCCTGATCACTGGTCAGCACTGGGTGGAGTGTCTTCCCCTGGACACAACGCCGTGCTGAAACAGGGCTTCAACCCTGATCACTGGTCAGCACTGGGTGGAGTGTCTTCCCCTGGACACAACGCCGTGCTGAAACAGGGCTTCAACCCTGATCACTGGTCAGCACTGGGTGGAGTGTCTTTCCCTGGACACAACGCCGTGCTGAAACAGGGCTTCAACCCTGATCACTGGTCAGCACTGGGTGGAGTGTCTTCCCCTGGAC
This sequence comes from Babylonia areolata, assembly GCF_041734735.1. NCBI lineage: Eukaryota > Metazoa > Mollusca > Gastropoda > Neogastropoda > Buccinidae > Babylonia > Babylonia areolata. The sequence goes on along the minus strand of NC_134894.1, from coordinate 63,981,045 downwards.
ACAACGCCGTGCTGAAACAGGGCTTCCACTCCTGATCACTGGTCAGCACTGGGTGGAGTGTCTTTCCCTGGACACAACGCCGTGCTGAAACAGGGCTTCAACCCTGATCACTGGTCAGCACTGGGTGGAGTGTCTTTCCCCAGGACACAACGCCGTGCTGAAACAGGGCCTCCACTCCTGATCACTGGTCAGCACTGGGTGGAGTGTCTTTCCCTAGGACACAACGCCGTGCTGAAACAGGGCCTCCACTCCTGATCACTGGTCAATGCTGGAAGTCCAGTGTACAACTGTTTCTGCAAGCAGTTATGTGAAGTGATATATTTTTTTCAAGCAGTTATGTTGAACTGATATTTTTCAAGCATTTGTGTAGAACTGATATTTTTCAAGCAGTTGTGAACTTACATTTTTCAAGCAGTAATGTAGAACTGATATTTTCCAAGCAGTTATGTAGATCTGATATTTTTCTAGCACATATTGAAAACCGATATTTGTTTCATTCTGACAAGTTCAGGAAACAAGTAATCTGCACCACTCAGTACTCTGTACCAAAGTCCACTTCTCTTTCTGGTTTTCAGGGCATTACAATTATAAACATGTAACATTTGCCTTGCAGTCTCTTGCCAGTGGATTTTATTGGTGAGTGATTGGTAATTTTCGTTTGTGACACAACAGAATAAGGATGAAATATGATCTAACAACATATCAAATCTATGTAACTTTATCTCTATCCAGACTTTATTTCAAACTGTAATCACAAAATGAAACATAATCTAACATCATTAAATCCATGTAACTTAAGGTATATCCATACCTCATTTCAAACCATGATCACAAAACAGAAAACTGTCAAACAATAAATCTGTATAACTAAGTCAATATCCTGATCTTATTTCAAAGCATAATCACTACGTAAAATATAATCTAACACCATAAATCTGACGATATAACAATATATATCCAGACCCTACATTTTAAACCATAATCACAAACTGAAACATGATCCAGTAGCATGATAAATATAACCATGTAACTTAATCCTGTGCAAACCTGATTTAAAACCATATATAATCATAAAAATAGATACTGCCCAACATCTTGATAAATCTGACTTTGTAACTTAATCTACATCAAGATCTTATTCAAAACCATAATCACAAAATGAAATAATGATCAACAACATGTAACTTAACAAATAATAAAGAGTGGTAACTCTCTCCATTCATAAGGTACACAACTTCAAGTCAGCGCTGCCTACGCTACCGATTCAGCTAGCACCGCTGTGTGCACATGTCAAATGATCGGTGTAAGGACAGGCCTGGCGCTTCCTTTTTAGAGGAAGTGTCTGGGTTTGTTCCAGTGTACCTTTTGTTTACCTGTGTGCTAGCTGAATCAGTAGCATGGGCAGCACTGACTTGAAGTTGTGTACCTTGTGAATGGAGAGAGTTACCACTCTTTACTATTTGTTAATCATTTCATCTCCTGGACTCACTGTTTGTTAATTATGTAACTTAATCCTGTAAAACCCTTATCTTAAACCATGATCATGAAACGAAATATGATCTAGCACCATAATAAATGTGACAATGTAACTTGATGCATGTCCAGACCATGGTACATAAAGCAGACTGTTGACATGAGCCCAGTTCTTGATAATACCATTGTTAGTGTTGCAAGGCAAGGGGAGTAACTCAGCTCTAGAGCAGAGGGGGAATATTGGCACTGTCTTTTTCTTTTCTCTTTTTCTCTCCATTGTTTAAGAGAGAAAAAAATGAAAGAGAAAGAAGAAAGGGACCATTGTTATCTGAAAACATTTGTACTTACAGATTTTAACATTGTCATATCTAATGTGTGTGGAAGTACTTTGTAATAGTCTTGTCAATGTCCTATGTAGTGAGAATGGAACCTAGTATATGGCAAGGGGAAGTTGAGTCTTTCAGCTCTTCAGTATTACCTGTCTGCTGTTGAAAACACACACACACATGCACACACACACACACACACACACACCTACACACACCTACACACACACACACACACACACACATGCACACACACACACACAGGCACGTGCAAGCACACACTCGCAGATTAGGAAAATTTGTGTATGAATGCTGCTGCAATTTACCGCATTAACTGATTGATAAATTGTGTGTTTTTCATTCGTTCATTCATTTACCATTGCAATTGTGTCTTATAAACCTTACGGTTTCATGACAATAAAATCTATTCTATTCTATTCTATTCTATTCTATTCTCACATGGTGGCATGTGTGTCTTTTTGTGTTAGGTGTGTGTATGATTGTATATCTGGGTGGCGCAGATAATTTCCACTCTTTCAGTATTGTCTGCCCAGTGTCCAAACATGAAAAACAAACGCAAAAGTGTGCAAACAAACACATGCACACTCATGCACGTGCATAGGTGCATGCATAGCACACACACTTGTATAAATACATGTGCACACACAGACTGTATACGGATCAGTTTGCACACTTTGACACCACCTTAGAACTGGAACTGATAGTTGCTTGATCATGTTTTGGCCATTACAGATGGAAATACATGTGACAGAAGCATAATAATGTGTGAAGGTTGTCAGTTATGATGGTGACTTGTTCTGTACAATACTGTGTGTAGTGTGACAAACCAGTTATCATGGTGACTTTTTCAGCACAGTACTGTGTGTAGTGTGACAAACCAGTTATCATGGTGACTGGTTCTGTACAGTACTGTGTGTAGTGTGACAAACCAGTTATGGTGACTTGTTCTGCACAATACTGTGTGTAGTGTGACAAACCAGTTATCATGGTGACTTGTTCTGTACAATACTGTGTGTAGTGTGACAAACCAGTTATCATGGTGACTTTTTCAGCACAGTACTGTGTGTAGTGTGACAAACCAGTTATCATGGTGACTTTTTCAGCACAGTACTGTGTGTAGTGTGACAAACCAGTTATCATGGTGACTGGTTCTGTACAGTACTGTGTGTAGTGTGACAAACCAGTTATGGTGACTTGTTCTGCACAATACTGTGTGTAGTGTGACAAACCAGTTATCATGGTGACTTGTTCTGTACAATACTGTGTGTAGTGTGACAAACCAGTTATCATGGTGACTTTTTCAGCACAGTACTGTGTGTAGTGTGACAAACCAGTTATCATGGTGACTGGTTCTGTACAGTACTGTGTGTAGTGTGACAAACCAGTTATGGTGACTTGTTCTGCACAATACTGTGTGTAGTGTGACAAACCAGTTATCATGGTGACTTTTTCAGCACAGTACTGTGTGTAGTGTGACAAACCAGTTATCATGGTGACTTTTTCAGCACAGTACTGTGTGTAGTGTGACAAACCAGTTATCATGGTGACTTTTTCAGCACAGTACTGTGTGTAGTGTGACAAACCAGTTATCATGGTGACTTTTTCAGCACAGTACTGTGTGTAGTGTGACAAACCAGTTATGGTGACTTGTTCTGCACAATACTGTGTGTAGTGTGACAAACCAGTTATCATGGTGACTGGTTCTGTACAGTACTGTGTGTAGTGTGACAAACCAGTTATGGTGACTTGTTCTGCACAATACTGTGTGTAGTGTGACAAACCAGTTATCATGGTGACTGGTTCTGTACAGTACTGTGTGTAGTGTGACAAACCAGTTATGGTGACTTGTTCTGCACAATACTGTGTGTAGTGTGACAAACCAGTTATCATGGTGACTTGTTCTGCACAGTACTGTGTGTAGTGTGACAAACCAGTTATCATGGTGACTTTTTCAGCACAGTACTGTGTGTAGTGTGACAAACCAGTTATGGTGACTGGTTCTGTACAGTACTGTGTGTAGTGTGACAAACCAGTTATGGTGACTTGTTCTGCACAATACTGTGTGTAGTGTGACAAACCAGTTATCATGGTGACTTGTTCTGTACAATACTGTGTGTAGTGTGACAAACCAGTTATCATGGTGACTTTTTCAGCACAGTACTGTGTGTAGTGTGACAAACCAGTTATCATGGTGACTTTTTCAGCACAGTACTGTGTGTAGTGTGACAAACCAGTTATCATGGTGACTTGTTCTGCACAGTACTGTGTGTAGTGTGACACAAACCAGTTATCATGGTGACTTGTTCTGTACAGTACTGTGTGTAGTGTGACACAAACCAGTCAGTTATCATGGTGACTTGTTCTGTACAGTACTGTGTGTAGTGTGACACAAACCAGTTATCATGGTGACTTGTTCTGTACAGTACTGTGTGTAGTGTGACACAAACCAGTCAGTTGTCATGGTGACTTGTTCTGTACAGTACTGTGTGTAGTGTGACACAAACCAGTTATCATGGTGACTTGTTCTGTACAATACTGTGTGTAGTGTGACACAAACCAGTTATCATGGTGACTTGTTCTGTACAGTACTGTGTGTAGTGTGACACAAACCAGTTATCATGGTGACTTGTTCTGTACAATACTGTGTGTAGTGTGACACAAACCAGTTATCATGGTGACTTGTTCTGTACAGTACTGTGTGTAGTGTGACACAAACCAGTTATCATGGTGACTTGTTCTGCACAGTACTGTGTGTAGTGTGACAAACCAGTTATCATGGTGACTTGTTCTGTACAATACTGTGTGTAGTGTGACACAAACCAGTTATCATGGTGACTTGTTCTGTACAGTACTGTGTGTAGTGTGACACAAACCAGTTGTCATGGTGACTTGTTCTGTACAGTACTGTGTGTAGTGTGACACAAACCAGTCAGTTATCATGGTGACTTGTTCTGTACAGTACTGTGTGTAGTGACGACTTTTCTCTTCACTACATCACTGGTAAACCATGATGATAACATACACACATGCGCACAGGTGTTTATCAACAGTTTTGATAATAATGAATAATACTATGAAGCACCCATTCTCTAATAATGCTCTTGGCACTTTACAAAAAATGGTAAATAGACGCTTACATGCACACACACATACACACACACACTCACACATGTATATGCATGTGCATGTGCGCATACACACACACACACACACACACACACACACACACACACACACACACACACACACACACACACACACACACACAGAAGAAGTACCCATTGAGAACAATGGGGTGGTATGAGCATGTTGTGCCAAAGTTTTCTGCAACAAGGACTTTTGGTGGCATAAACATACACTCATTTTCAATTTTTTCCCAGATGATGTTGGGTCACTTTCTTCCAGTAAGAACTGTAATTGTGCAAGTAACAAGTGCACAAGTTGGGACTTTTCTAAGTGAATTGTTGCAGTCTAAAAAGTGAATTTATGCATATGTATCGACCTGTAAGGCAATAGATGTTGGTGTTGATAAAGATGATGATGTCTCTATCAACCTGTAAGGCAATAGATGTTGGTGTTGATAAAGATAATGATGTCTCTATCAACCTGTATGGCAATAGATGTTGGTGTTGATAAAGATGATGATGTCTCTATCAACCTGTATGGCAATAGATGTTGGTGTTGATAAAGATGATGATGTCTATCAGCTTGTATGGCAATAGATGTTGGTGTTGATAAAGATGATGATGATGTCTATCAACCTGTATGGCAATAGATGTTGGTGTTGATAAAGATGATGATGTCTCTATCAACCTGTATGGCAATAGATGTTGGTGTTGATAAAGATGATGATGTCTCTATCAACCTGTATGGCAATAGATGTTGGTGTTGATAAAGATGATGATGTCTATCAGCCTGTATGGCAATAGATGTTGGTGTTGATAAAGATGATGATGTCTCTATCAGCCTGTATGGCAATAGATGTTGGTGTTGATAAAGATGATGATGTCTCTATCAACCTGTATGGCAATAGATGTTGGTGTTGATAAAGATGATGATGTCTCTATCAACCTGTATGGCAATAGATGTTGGTGTTGATAAAGATGATGATGTCTCTATCAACCTGTATGGCAATAGATGTTGGTGTTGATAAAGATGATGATGTCTATCAGCCTGTATGGCAATAGATGTTGGTGTTGATAAAGATGATGATGTTGTCTCTATCAACCTGTATGGCAATGGATGTTGGTGTTGATAAAGATGATGATGTCTCTATCAACCTGTATGGCAATAGATGTTGGTGTTGATAAAGATGATGATGTCTCTATCAACCTGTATGGCAATAGATGTTGGTGTTGATAAAGATGATGATGTCTCTATCAACCTGTATGGCAATAGATGTTGGTGTTGATAAAGATGATGATGCCTCTATCAACCTGTATGGCAATAGATGTTGGTGTTGATAAAGATGATGTCTATCAACCTGTATGGCAATAGATGTTGGTGTTGATAAAGATGATGATATTGTCTATCAGCCTGTATGGCAATAGATGTTGGTGTTGATAAAGATGATGATGATGTCTGTCAACCTGTATGGCAATAGATGTTGGTGTTGATAAAGATGATGATATTGTCTATCAGCCTGTATGGCAATAGATGTTGGAGGTAAGCTGGCAGAGTGGTTAAAATGCTCAGCTACCAACACAGACAGTCCGTGAGGGTGTGGGTTTGAATCCTGCTCTCACCCTTTCCCCCAAGTTTGACTGGAAAATCAAACTGGGTGTCTAGTCTTTGGGATGAAATGATAAACCCAGGACCCGTGTGCAGCACGCACTTGGCGCACTGAAAAAGAACTTACGGCAATGAGAGAGTTGTCCCCTGTCAAAATTATATAGAAAGAAATCCACTCTGATAGGTACATAAATATGTAAGCAAGCACTCAAGGCCTGACAAGCACATTGGGTTATGTTGCTGTCAGGCACCTGCCTAGCTGATGTGGTGCAGCGTATATGGATTTGTCCAAACGCAGAGACGCCTCCTTGAGAAACTGAAACTGTTGGTGTAGATGAAGGTGATGATGATGTTGCTGTGTCCTGACGTGGTGTGTGGGTTGATGGTGAGGTGTCTCTCTCTGGGCAGGGAACTTTTGACGATGTGTATGAAGATCCTGATTCCAGCCAGGTACTTTGTGAATGCCACGCTGTCCATCTGTGTTTGTGTCATTATCAAAGATCTCTTGTATACATATCCCTTATGTGTGTGTTAATCAAAGTTCTCTTGTATACATATCCCTTATATGTGTGCTAATCAAAGATCTCTTGTATACATATCCCTTATGTGTGTGCTAATCAAAGTTCTCTTGAATATGTGTCCCTCTGTCTTTGTGTGCTAATCAAAGATCTCTTGAATACATGTCCGTTTGTGTGTGATAAAGATCTCTTATATACCAGTATATCCATATGTGTGTTATAAAGATCTTCTGAGTGCCACTGTATCGCTGTGTGTGTGATTAGATCTCTTGTATACCATTCTATCCCTCCATGTGTGATGAAGATCTCTTGAGTACCACTCATGACTCTGTCCTTCTGTGGGTGATAAAGACATCTTTTATACCTGTTCCTCTGTGTTAGATAAAGATCTCTTGAATAGCATTCTGTCTATGTGTGTGTGATAAAGATCTCTTCAATAGCACTCTGTGTCTGACAAAGATCAATGGAAAAACAGTTTGTTCCTTTGAGTTGACAAAGATCTTTTGAATACCAGCCTGTGTTAAATACCAGTCCGTGTTGGATGAAGATCTTTTGAATGCTGTCAGTTTACCATTTCATTCCGCTGTGCCTCGCAAAAAATCTTTCTTCCTTGTCTCGCGTTGAAACCAGTGTTGTCTTTCCGTCTATGACCACAATACTAATCAAGTTTGAAACTTTATTTTCAGTCTTGCTTGCTGTGACCACTTTAATGCAAAAATCTCTTGAATGATAACATTTTTCTCTCTTGTCATTGATGAAGATCAGTTGAGAACTACTCTATCGTTTGTGTCTGACAGAGGTGCTTTGAATAGTGTCGCTCAATTCGTCAGTGTTTAACAGAGACCTCAGTCTTCTGCCATGTCCAGATGGAAAGATTTTTTTCAACGGCAAAAATATCACAGGCAGTTTTAGATGAAACTCTAAAAAAAACCCAAACACACTGTTACAGTTCTCAAACGTTTGTGACAGTTCGTTGACCATACCTAAAGACAACATTGTAATAGTTCTCAAACGTTTGTGACAGTTCATTGACCATACCTAAAGACAACATTGTAATAGTTCTCAAACGTTTGTGACAGTTCATTGACCATACCTAAAGACATTGTAATAGTTCACAAACGTTATTGACAGTTCATTGACCATACCTAAAGACAACATTGTAATAGTTCTCAAACGTTTTTGACAGTTCATTGACCATACCTAAAGACAACATTGTAATAGTTCTCAAACGTTTTTGACAGTTCGTTGACCATACCTAAAGACAACATTGTAATAGTTCTCAAACGTTTTTGACAGTTCGTTGACCATACCTAAAGACAACATTGTAATAGTTCTCAAACGTTTGTGACAGTTCATTGACCATACCTAAAGACATTGTAATAGTTCTCAAACGTTTGTGACAGTTCATTGACCATACCTAAAGACAACATTGTAATAGTTCTCAAACGTTTGTGACAGTTCATTGACCATACCTAAAGACATTGTAATAGTTCTCAAACGTTTGTGACAGTTCGTTGACCATACCTAAAGACAACATTGTAATAGTTCTCAAACGTTTTTGACAGTTCGTTGACCATACCTAAAGACAACATTGTAATAGTTCTCAAACGTTTGTGACAGTTCATTGACCATACCTAAAGACATTGTAATAGTTCACAAACGTTTGTGACAGTTCATTGACCATACCTAAAGACATTGTAATAGTTCTCAAACGTTTGTGACAGTTCATTGACCATACCTAAAGACAACATTGTAATAGTTCACAAACGTTTGTGACAGTTCATTGACCATACCTAAAGACAACATTGTAATAGTTCACAAACGTTTGTGACAGTTCATTGACCATACCTAAAAACATTGTAATAGTTCTCAAACGTTTGTGACAGTTCATTGACCATACCTAAAGACATTGTAATAGTTCACAAACGTTTGTGACGGTTCATGGACCATACCTAAAGACAACACTGAAACAGTTTACATTTATGTCAGTTCGTTGGTACCTAAAGACAACACCAACAGTTCACAGACCTATGACGTGACAGTTCATTGACGATACCTAAAGACAACACCAACAGTTCACAGACCTATGACGTGACAGTTCATTGACGATACCTAAAGACAACACCAACAGTTCACAGACCTATGACGTGACAGTTCATTGACCATACCTAAAGACACCGCTAACAGTTCACAGACCTATGACGTGACAGTTCATTGACCATACCTAAAGACACCGCTAACAGTTCACAGACCTATGACGTGACAGTTCATTGACCATACCTAAAGACAACACAAACAGTTCACAGACCTATGACGTGACAGTTCATTGACCATACCTAAAGACAACACAAACAGTTCACAGACCTATGACGTGACAGTTCATTGACCATACCTAAAGACAACACTAACAGTTCACAGACCTATGACGTGACAGTTCATTGACCATACCTAAAGACAACACCAACAGTTCACAGACCTATGACGTGACAGTTCATTGACCATACCTAAAGACAACCGCTAACAGTTCACTGACCTATGACGTGACAGTTCATTGACCATACCTAAAGACAACACCAACAGTTCACAGACCTATGACGTGACAGTTCATTGACCATACCTAAAGACACCGCTAACAGTTCACAGACCTATGACGTGACAGTTCATTGACCATACCTAAAGACACCGCTAACAGTTCACAGACCTATGACGTGACAGTTCATTGACCATACCTAAAGACAACACAGACAAATTCGGAAACAAAATGTTTTGCACAGTTCAATGACGACAGGTCCACCAAAATACAAAACCTTTTCTGTAATAGTTCACAACAAATGTTTTGGACAGTTCACTTACAATGAAAAACATTTCTTTGGAAATCTGGTTAACGAAAGAGAGAGCTGATACTGTCAGCATGCTGTGTGTGTAATGTGGCGTAAAACTCTCCCACCTGCGTTGCATGGCACTAGGCACTATGCTGTGTCGTTTGTCACTGCATTACAGTGTATTCTGTGGCATGGCCTGCCCTGTTATTGTCATTGCGAATATTTATAATATGCTGAGTTTGAAAATGTTCCTCTGTCTCTGTCCGTATGCACACCCCGCGCCCCTCTCCGCTGTGTGTGTGTGTGTGTGTGTGTGTGTGTGTGTGTGTGTGTGTGTGTGTGTGTGTGTGTGTGTGTGTGTCTGTCTCTCCCCTTTTCTGTTTATCAGTCCATCTGTCCGTCTATCTATCTATCTATCTATCCATCTATCTATTTCAGGGCGTGTCTTCTCTTGTGACTGACCTCACCAGTAGAACTCCCAGCTCCTGTCCTAGTGTTCAGTGTGACCGTCAGGTCTTGAATGAGTACATCGCTTCACTGATTGATAACATGTTTGTCCTTGATAATAAACTGTATCCGTACTGTACATATAGTTTCATTAATGTTGTGCGTGCATGTTTAAAGTACGGACTGATGCTTTTTATTTACAAAAAAAGAATGTGTGTTACACACACACACACACACACACACACACACACACACACACACACACACACGCACACACGCACACACACGCACACACACGCACACACACACACACGCACCCACACACACACAGAATCTTTTTTTTGTTTTGTTTTGCAAGATTCAAAAGAAAAATGTGTTGCTCAGAGATATTCGTCTTTGAAGACATTAATAATCAATAGATATTCGTCTCTTGGGGGAATAAAAAAAAAATAAAGCGATATTCGTATTTAGATGTATTATTGTTTAAGAGATAATCATTTTGAAGGTGTCAGTGATGAAAAGATATTGAATGCTTTGATGATTAACTGAGTAGATATTAGTCAGTTGATGGTTTAGTAATCAATATTGAGTCTGTTGAAGGTTTAGTAATCAATAGATATTTAGTCGTCTTTGAAGGCATTCATACGAAGTAGTCATCCTTGAAGGCATAAATGATATGTTCATCTTTGAAGGCATTTATACGGGATAGGCCTGTTTGAGGGTATTTGAAAGGAAAACTTGTTGTTGAACACAAACGATTCAGAGATCTGTCTTTGAAGGCAGTAATGAGAGGCACTGGATTAATATCTTAAGAGATAATTTCTTCAAAAGCATCAATAAGAGATACTCGTCTCCGAAGGAAGTTGCTAGATTATATTCGGCTTTGTAGGGAGAAGTAAAATACATACTCGTTTGAGGCATCTGTAAGAGATATGCCCATTTGTCTTTGATTCTTCTCAGAAAGTCACTTGGGATGGAACCTGATATACCCCCCACAGTGCCTTCAGAAGTACAGTGCGGGAAGGTCCTAGCTTAGTATCCTAAAACCAGGGACATATTTTCACGGCAATTTTAGCGCTCAGATGAAACGTCATTACCATTAGTAGATGCTGCGGTTCATTTTCAGTGGTTTTGACCCTGTTTTTAGGACGTTGTTGAACTCGATTTTTATGCAGATTTAGTCGCTAAACTAACGTGCAGCCTTTTTGCCTCGTCTGAAAAATCGTCACGAGTGGCACGTTCATTCTGTTTGTGCTGATCAAAGAGCCGTTCTTTCCGTATTTGGCCTCGAACACACACACACACACACACACACACACACACACACACACACACACACACACACACAGATAAACACACACACACACACACACACACACACACACACACACACACACACACAACACAACACAACACAACACAGCACATAAAACCATGGCGCCTTGAGACAACAAGTTTCGTTTCGTGTTCATAATCGGGGTCATTCCGCATCGTAACATGCCTAGTTCTTGACAAGAAAGGGCAGTTACTCGCAGCATTAATAGTATTTCTCATGTGCTGCATCGTGCAAAAAAAAAAGCACGGACATTTTCGTTAAAACAAGGTCTCGGAATTTAGGATGGCAAATAAACAGAACAGATTTGGTGCAGTAGCCAAAGTGGGGGCTGGTCTGAGCGTCCCGGGTGTGTGCGCCAGGCGCAGCAAGTTAACACAGGCTGTTTGTCGTGCACGCACGCTGTTTTGAAAAGCCCGAGCCGGTGCGCCCAACACCGTCCCCCCCGAGAAGCGCCCCCCCGAGCAGGACCAGCCTGAAGACCGGCGGCAGCAGCAGCGGCAGCAGCTGCGCGGGCAGGCGGACGTCCCCGACCCGGTACGCCGACCGCTCCCTGCCGCCCGTCCCGGGGCCCACCAAGGTTCGATCCCAGCTGCCCCCCGTGCCCCCCGCCAGCTCCACCAGTCCCATCCCTGTGCCTGCGGGCCGGGGTCCTCCCCCCCAGGCGTCAGAGTGCGGGTCGCCAGTCGTCGTGCCTCTCAGGCACCGCCACAAGGGGGCGCTACCGCCCCCGCCCCAGTCCTCCTCCTCCTCGCACAGAGCTCCAGTTCCGGTTCCGGTTCCCGCGGCGACCGACGAGGAGTTTGATGACGTCGAGCATGTGAGCGAGTTGGTGATGGATCGTTCTTCTTCTGTCTTCAGCCCTTCCCCGTCTCCACACTCCACCCCTCCTCCCTCTTCTGTCTTCACCACCCCTCCTCTCTCTCCTCTCCCCCTCTACTGTCTTCACCACCACCCCTCTCCCCCTCTACTGTCTTCACCACCCCTCCTCTCTCCCCCTCTCCCCCTCTACTTTCTTCACCACCCCTCCTCTCTCCCCTCTCCCCCTCTACTTTCTTCACCACCCCTCCTCTCTTCCCTCTCCCCCTCTACTTTCTTCACCACCCCTCCTCTCTTCCCTCTCCCCCTCTACTGTTCACCACCCCTCCTCTCTCCCCCTCTCCCCCTCTACTTTCTTCACCACCCCTCCTCTCTCTCCTCTCCCCCTCTACTGTCTTCACCACCACCCCTCTCCCCCTCTACTGTCTTCACCACCCCTCCTCTCTCCCCCTCTCCCCCTCTACTTTCTTCACCACCCCTCCTCTCTCCCCTCTCCCCCTCTACTGTCTTCACCACCCCTCCTCTCTTCCCCTCTCCCCCCCTTCTGTCTTCACCACCCCTCCTCTCTCCCCTCTCCCCCTCTACTGTCTTCACCACCCCTCCTCTCTCCCCTCTCCCCCTCTACTGTCTTCACCACCCCTCCTCTCTCCCCTCTCCCCCTCTACTGTCTTCACCACCCCTCCTCTCTCCCCTCTCCCCCTCTACTATCTTCACCACCCCTCCTCTCTCCCCTCTCCCCCCTTCTGTCTTCACCACCCCTCCTCTCTTCCCTCTCCCCCCTTCTGTCTTCACCACCCCTCCTCTCTCCCCTCTCCCCCTCTTCTGTCTTCACCACCCCTCCTCTCTCCCCTCTCCCCCTCTTCTGTCTTCACCACCCCTCCTCTCTCCCCTCTCCCCCTCTTCTGTCTTCACCACCCCTCCTCTCCCCCCCTCTCCCCCTCTACTGTCTTCACCACCCCTCCTCTCCCCCCCTCTCCCCCTCTACTGTCTTCACCACCCCTCCTCTCCCCCCCTCTCCCCCTCTACTGTCTTCACCACCCCTCCTCTCTCCCCTCTCCCCCCTTCTGTCTTCACCCCCCCCCCTCTCCCCCTCTACTGTCTTCACCACCACCCCCTCTCCCCCTCTACTGTCTTCACCACCCCTCCTCTCTCCTCTCTCCCCCTCTACTGTCTTCACCACCCCTCCTCTCTCCCCTCTCCCCCCTTCTGTCTTCACCACCCCTCCTCTTTCCCCTCTCCCCCCTTCTGTCTTCACCATCCCTCCTCTCTCCCCTCTCCCCCCTTCTGTCTTCACCATCCCTCCTCTCTCCCCTCTCCCCCCTTCTGTCTTCACCATCCCTCCTCTCTCCTCTCTCCCCCCTTCTGTCTTCACCACCCCTCCTCTCTCCCCCTCTTCTGTCTTCACCATCCCTCCTCTCTCCCCTCTCCCCCCTTCTGTCTTCACCATCCCTCCTCTCTCCCCTCTCCCCCCTTCTGTCTTCACCATCCCTCCTCTCTCCCCCTCTTCTGTCTTCACCATCCCTCCTCTCTCCCCTCTCCCCCCTTCTGTCTTCACCATCCCTCCTCTCTCCCCTCTCCCCCCTTCTGTCTTCACCATCCCTCCTCTCTCCCCTCTCCCCCCTTCTGTCTTCACCATCCCTCCTCTCTCCCCTCTCCCCCCCTTCTGTCTTCACCACCCCTCCCCTCTCCCCTCTCCCCCCTTCTGTCTTCACCACCCCTCCTCTCTCCCCTCTCCCCTTCTGTCTTCACCACCCCTCCTCTCTCCCCCCTCTACTGTCTTCACCACCCCTCCTCTCTCCCCTCTCCCCCCTTCTGTCTTCACCACCTCTCCTCTCTCCCCTCTCCCCCTTCTGTCTTCACCACCCCTCCTCTCTCCCCTCTCCCCCCTTCTGTCTTCACCACCCCTCCTCTCTCCCCTCTCCCCCCTTCTGTCTTCACCACCCCTCCTCTCTCCCCTCTCCCCCCTTCTGTCTTCACCACCCCTCCTCTCTCCCCTCTCCCCCTCTACTGTCTTCACCACCCCTCCTCTCTCCCCTCTCCCCCTCTTCTGTCTTCACCACCCCTCCTCTCTCCCCTCTCCCCCTCTACTGTCTTCACCACCCCTCCTCTCTCCCCCTCTACTGTCTTCACCACCCCTCCTCTCTCCCCTCTCCCCCCTTCTGTCTTCACCACCCCTCCTCTCTCCCCTCTCCCCCTCTACTGTCTTCA
>NC_134894.1:63958847-63961347 GCF_041734735.1 Babylonia areolata | reverse complement strand
ACGGAGTATGGCTGCCTACATGGCGGGGTAAATAAAAAAAACAAAAACGGTCATACACGTAAAATGTTACATGTCTGTCTGAGTGTGTATGTGTGTGCGTCTGAAATCTGATTGAATGACACAGGAAACGAATGATGAGCGCCCAGTGGCAGCCGTCAGTCGGCTCTACCCAGGTAGGCAGCCTGTGGTGCAAATGTCCGTCCCTGTGTATGTAAAGCGCTTAGAGCTTGGTCTCTGACCGAGGATAGGCGCTATATAAGTATCCACATCAATCAATCAATCAATCAATCTTTCTCTGCCCCACGCCCACCCCTTTTCTCTCTCTCCGGATCAGGGTTAGGAACAGGGCGACCCTTGTATACTGTTAACTTCACCTCGCTTGTTTCCGAGTATTGGTTCACAGCGGTGAATAAAATGCCAGACAGGAAATAGGAAGTTGTGTGTGAATCAGAACACTGTGGACCCATTGCTCTCCAGTCAGCCAGTTGATGTCGTGTCGCTTTGTGCCAGACTTGAATTTGTTGAAAACTTGCACAGTGACTGTCCGCTCCTCTGAAATACGCAAAAGGTTTCAGAGTCAAGTGTCACGTCACCTTTCTCATCAAATTGTGTGCAGGTATAGATGGATAATGTATACAATAATACACAGGAAATAAGATACAGAGAATTACAAACCCAGAACCGCCCCCCTCTCACCGCACCCCCACACCCCCCACTCCCAAACTTCCTACCCCACTGCACCCACCGACCAAAAAACAACAGCAACAGTAAAGCCATTCTGTTTGTATATCTAGCATTTGAACTGTACGCACAAACCAGCATTTATTCAAGAGGGAACATTGCCTTTTTTCACAAACACACACACACACACACACACACACACGGTGAGAGAGAGAAAGTTCAATGCAGTCATTTCTACGGTAATCTCTGTACAATGTGTCAGCGCAGTTTGCCGCAATGCACATTACGAAAGACAGACCGGCATCATGGCTTTCATCCGTAAAGGTCAAGTTGATGTTTTCCTGGGATGTATACAGAGTATTAATTCAGATTAGCGTAGACAATGAAGATTAGGGACTTACTAGCCTTGACTCTGAACGCAGACACGCTATTCTGTATGTCTACTTAAGTGGATTTCTGTTCACTTATGAAGGGGTGCGCTGGTCACTCGCAATGGGCGACTCTATTTTTATTCTAAACGAGAGAGATTTGTGCTGTGAACGATGTGTAAACACCAGTGTTTTGGACAGGAAGTCTGTGAGAAAGTCTACGTCGCGCAAGTGTTTGCGGCGGTGGTGTTTTGAGTGGTGTGTTTTGTTTGTGCTGGTTCCTGATACTTCCTCCATGAAATGTTACGGAAACCCACCTGGGAATCTGTCGCCTCTATGAATATAGACGAGGTACTGAGGTTGTTTTTTGTGTGTGTGTGTGTGTGTTGTTGTTATTTTGTGTGTGTATATGTGTGTTGTTGTTGTGGATTTGGTTTTGTTTGATTGCTGTTTGTTAGGTAGGTGGTTTACTTAGTTTGGTTGGTTGGTTGGTTGGTACTTTTTTTTTCTTTTACGTAGGTGGTTACCATGATTTGTTTGTTTGTTTATTTGTTTAGATAGTGCTTCTTCTTCTTCTTCTTCTTCTTCCTCCTCCTCCTTCTCCTTTTACAACAACTATTACTACTACTACTTCACCTACTGCTACTGCTGCTGCTGCTGCTGATGATGATGATGATGATAATGCACCTATAACAACAACATCATCATCATCAATAACAACAACTAGTGCTATTACTGCTGCTACTTTTTCTATTACTACTGCTAGTGCTGCTGTGCTGCTAATGTTGGTCATCAGCATCAGTACCGTCTTTCTTGCAGTCTGACTCAGAGCCGGAAGAATTTCCCCCGCCCCCCTCGCCACTTCTGAACAAGAAAGTGATGTGCCCCTCCCACCCCCACTCCAACCCGCCTCCCTCCACCCCTCCCGCCACCGTATGTACACTTGCTGCAGTGCTGTGGCAGTTTGCAGTGTGAACAAAGAGGGGAAAAGACTAATGTGTACAGTGTGGAGTGTTAACAAAGAGGGGGAAAAGACTAATGTGTACAGTGTGGAGTGTGAACAAAGAGGGGGAAGAGACTAATGTGTACAGTGTGGAGTGTGAACAAAGAGGGGGAAAAGACTAATGTGTACAGTGTGGAGTGTGAACAAAGAGGGGGAAGAGACTAATGTGTACAGTGTGGAGTGTGAACAAAGAGGGGGAAAAGACTAATGTGTACAGTTTGGAGTGTGAACAAAGAGGGGGAAAGACTAATGTGTACAGTTTGGAGTGTGAACAAAGAGGGGGAAGAGACTAATGTGTACAGTGTGGAGTGTGAACAAAGAGGGGGAAAAGACTAATGTGTACAGTGTGGAGTGTGAACAAAGAGGGGGAAAAGACTAATGTGTACAGTTTGGAGTGTGAACAAAGAGGGGGAAAAGACTAATGTGTACAGTTTGGAGTGTGAACAAA
>NC_134894.1:63918847-63953847 GCF_041734735.1 Babylonia areolata | reverse complement strand
CACACACACACACACACACACACACACAGACAACCGAACACCGGGTTAAAACATAGACTCACTTTGTTTACACAAGTGAGTCAACTAGAATGAACATAAAAGAGAAATTAAATCGACTGTGTCAACCGGGTGTAACTAACTGAAACTTGTACATCTGTATAGATCCAGAGAAAAGGGCTAAATGTTGCAATGTGGTTGCAGCAATAGCCACGTCTCCTTTACCGCGGACTTAAAAAGAATTTTTAATTGCCCTTAAAGATTTTTTGAATGCCCAAGATACCCCACAATAATATTATTTAAACAGCGTTCACACTGCAAATACCGCAATTGATTTAGCGCCCTTTAAAAAAGCATGTTTAAATATTATATTTTTGAACATCAGTTAAGGAGCCACGATAGTGTAATGGGTAAGACAGTTTCTTCTCACCTGAACACGCGGAGTTCAGATCTGCCGTTAGGATTTTTTTTTCTTTTTCTTTTAACCCAAAGCTTTATAATAACTCTGTCTGTCTGTCTCTCTGTCTGTCTGTCTCTCTGTCTGTCTCTCTCCCTCTTGTCTGCCTCTGTCTTTCTTCTCTCTTTGTCGTATGGTATATATGTGTGTCATTTATAGACCCGTGATATTCGTTTAGTGCTATTCTTTCTGTTGCAGCCAAGCCAACGTAAGTAGTCTTCTTTTTTTTTCTTTTTTTTATCTTATTCGGATAAGTATATTGTGTGGGATTTCTTTCTTTTTTGTCTTACTTTGTTTTTGTGGTTTTTACTCTCTCTCTGCTCTCTCCTCTCTCTCTCTCTCTCCTCTCTCTCTCTCTTTCTCCCCCTCTTTCTCCCCCCCTCTCTCTTTGTCTCTCTCCTCTCTTTCTGTTTCTCTTTGTCTCTCTGTCTCTGTCTCTCTGTTTCTATCTCTCTGTGTCTCTCCCCCTCTCCTGTCCACTTGTCAATCTCTCTGTGAGTGAGTTTTATGATGCATGTCCTGCACGAAGATTTCTCTCTCTTTTTTCTTTTTTCCTTCCATCTTCAGTTCATGTTTGTCTGCACTATTTGTAGTGGATGTAGATTAGCAAGGGCAGAATGGAAGAATAGGCCATGCCTAAAACCTTAGTCATTGAATATAAACGTTTTGAGCAGTGAGTTCTCTCTCTGAGTCTCTCTGTGTGTCTGTCTGTCTGTCTGTCTGTCTGTCTCTTTCTTTCTCTCTCTGTCTGTCTCTCACATACACACATACAGAAACACACGCATGTGCACACAACACCCACATACAAACTCTCTCTCTCTCTCTCACTCACACACACACACACACACACACACACACACACACACACACACACATACGTGCATGCGAGTGTGTGTGTGCTCATATACAGTGTTGTTCTTTATAATGTGAACATGTGAGTCCCCACCCCTATTGTAATGGGCAGAAAGGCCTTTGTAAAAAGAAGTAAACCATTCAGACTTCAGACATATACTGAAAGACAAAACAAAAAAATCACCAAAATGTTAACCTTGTGTTTATTATTAAAAAAAAAACCCACACACAATACCCCTAAAAAAACCAGCGACGTCGCCACCCCCGCCGCCACCACCACCACCCCCTCAGCAGCAGAAGCCAGCCGTCAGGTTACCCCCATCTCAGCCCAGACCCCCACCCTCCTCCTCCACCCCGAAGCCGGCTCCGGGCCCAGGGGGCTTCTCGCTGGACCTCAGTCAGCTGAAGAACCTGAGGGCAGGACTCCGCAAAGTATCGGTGGGGCCCGGCGTGGGGGATTCGAAAGCTGAACCCGGCGCCAAGAGTGGCCCCAAGACCTACACCGATGTGGAGCTGAGTGTTTCTGACGCCAAGAGGAAGTTCCAGGAGAAGGCGGACGGGAAGCCTGGTGAGTGATGGTCTGGGGGTGGGGAGGCTTGTTGATAATGATAAACATTGTAGCCATGTTGATAATGATAAACATTGTAGCCATGTTGATAATGATAAACATTGTAGTCATGTTGATGATGATAAACATTGTAGCCATGTTGATGATGATAAACATTGTAGCCATGTTGATGATGATAAACATTGTTGTCATGTTGATAATGATAAACATTGTAGTCATGTTGATGATGATAAACATTGTAGCCATGTTGATGATGATAAACATTGTAGCCATGTTGATAATGATAAACATTGTAGTCATGTTGATAATGATAAACATTGTAGCCATGTTGATGATGATAAACATTGTAGCCATGTTGATAATGATAAACATTGTAGTCATGTTGATGATGATAAACATTGTAGTCATGTTGATGATGATAAACATTGTAGCCATGTTGATGATGATAAACATTGTAGTCATGTTGATAATGATAAACATTGTAGCCATGTTGACGATGATAAACATTGTAGCCATGTTGATAATGATAAACATTGTAGCCATGTTGATAATTTGGCTTGTTCTGTTGTTTAGTGATGGTCTGATGGGGGGTTGTTGATAATAATGAACATTGTGGCCATGTTGATAATAATGAACATTGTAGCCATGTTGATAATGATGAACATTGTAGCCATGATAATTTGGCCTGTTCCGTTGTTTAGTGATGGTCTGATGGGGGTTTGTTGATAATGATAAACATAATAGTCATTGTCATAATCATAATTTGGTATTTTCTGTCGTTTAGGGTTGTTGATAATAATAAACATTGTGGTCATAGTCATAACCTCCTTTGTTGTTCAGATGGTCATAGTTTGACATAAATGACTATCATCAGTCTGATACAAATATAGTGATAATTCTTCTTCTTCTTCACTTCTTCTTCTTCATCAGCATCTTCTACTTCTTCTGATAAATCTGATTGTTGTTGTCATTTCTTCTTTTATATAGTTTTATTGTGGTTGTCATTTTGTATATTTTTGTTGTAATTATAGTTCTAGTTTTGTGCTTTGGTTAGCTGGATACAGAAGTGTTTGGGTTGGTTGGTGTATCACATATCAGTTATAATATTATTGTTTTGGTAGTTGGTGTATGTTTTTTGTTTTTATTTTTGTTTTATTCGACAGAAACTTAAATTCATACCAGTCATGTATGTTATATTTATAGCATGTGAGGTCTGGTGTATGGATATGTTTTGGTTGGCTGGATACAGTAACAAATATAGCTATATAATATATATCTATATCTGTATATCATCAGAAGCTATCTAGAAATATGCGCTCTATTTTTTTTGTCAGAAGTATTAGAGCATCCATCATAATTAGTAGTGATATCATTAGAATAGAACCATAGCACCAATAGCAGTGCCGTAATTATCATGTTATTTATGATGGTACATGGTTGTATTTGGAAGTTTACATTGGATCATGCTAAAGTTTGTCAGTGTACAGAATATGTTTGGACAGTTGTTATTGGACTGTGCCTCTCAAGTTGATATTGTCATGGGTGGGATTGAAATCTGATGGTCATGATCAGTGATACGGTCATGATTGGGATTATGGTCATCATCTGTGATACGGTCATGATTGGGATTATGGTCATCATCAGTGATACGGTCATGATTGGGATTATGGTCATCATCTGTGATACGGTCATGATTGGGATTATGGTCATCATCAGTGATACAGTCATGATTGGGATTATGATCATGATCTGTGATACGGTCATGATTGGGATTATGATCATCATCAGTGATATGGTCATGATTGGGATTATGGACATGATCTGTGATACGGTCATGATTGGGATTATGGTCATGATCAGTGATACAGTCATGATCGGGATTATGGTCATCATCTGTGATGCGGTCATGATTGGGATTATGATCATCATCAGTGATACGGTCATGATTGGGATTATGGTCATCATCTGTGATGCGGTCATGATTGGGATTATGATCATCATCAGTGATACAGCCATGATCGGGATTATGGTCATCATCTGTGATGCGGTCATGATTGGGATTATGGTCATGATCTGTGATGCGGTC
This sequence comes from Babylonia areolata, assembly GCF_041734735.1. Lineage (NCBI taxonomy): Eukaryota > Metazoa > Mollusca > Gastropoda > Neogastropoda > Buccinidae > Babylonia > Babylonia areolata. Next base: position 63,949,887 of record NC_134894.1, on the reverse strand, counting down.
ATGATTGGGATTATGATCATCATCAGTGATACAGCCATGATCGGGATTATGATCATCATCAGTGATACAGTCATGATTGGGATTATGGTCATCATCTGTGATGCGGTCATGATTGGGATTATGATCATCATCAGTGATACAGCCATGATCGGTATTATGATCATCATCAGTGATACACTCATGATTGGGATTATGGTCATCATCTGTGATGCGGTCATGATTGGGATTATGATCATCATCAGTGATACAGCCATGATTGGGATTATGATCATCATCAGTGATACAGCCATGATCGGGATTATGATCATCATCAGTGATACAGTCATGATTGGGATTATGATCATCATCTGTGATACAGTCATGATCAGTGTCTTGTATCCTGAGTGCTTTGCAATGTAAGTCCTGTGTTCTCCATGTCATGTCATACAGTCCTGTGTTCTCCATGTCATGCCATACAGTCCTGTGTTCTCCATGTCATGCCATACAGTCCTGTGTTCTCCATGTCATGCCATACAGTCCTGTGTTCTCCATGTCATACAGTCCTGTGTTCTCCATGTCATACAGTCCTGTGTTCTCCATGTCATGTCATACAGTCCTGTGTTCTCCATGTCATGCCATACAGTCCTGTGTTCTCCATGTCATACAGTCCTGTGTTCTCCATGTCATACAGTCCTGTGTTCTCCATGTCATGTCATACAGTCCTGTGTTCTCCATGTCATACAGTCCTGTGTTCTCCATGTCATACAGTCCTGTGTTCTCCATGTCATGTCATACAGTCCTGTGTTCTCCATGTCATACAGTCCTGTGTTCTCCATGTCATGTCATACAGTTCTGTGTTCTCCATGTCATACAGTCCTGTGTTCTCCATGTCATGTCATACAGTCCTGTGTTCTCCATGTCATACAGTCCTGTGTTCTCCATGTCATGTCATACAGTCCTGTGTTCTCCATGTCATAAAGTCCTGTGTTCTCCATGTCTCAAAGTCCTGTGTTCTACATGTCACAAAGTCCTGTGTTCTCCATGTCATACAGTCCTGTGTTCTCCATGTCATGTCACAAAGTCCTGTGTTCTCCATGTCATGTCACAAAGTCCTGTGTTCTCCATGTCATACAGTCCTGTGTTCTCCATGTCATAAAGTCCTGTGTTCTCCATGTCACAAAGTCCTGTGTTCTCCATGTCATGTCACAAAGTCCTGTGTTCTCCATGTCATACAGTCCTGTGTTCTCCATGTCATAAAGTCCTGTGTTCTCCATGTCACAAAGTCCTGTGTTCTCCATGTCATACAGTCCTGTGTTCTCCATGTCACAAAGTCCTGTGTTCTCCAGGTCATACAGTCCTGTGTTCTCCATGTCATACAGTCCTGTGTTCTCCAGGTCACAAAGTCCTGTGTTCTCCATGTCATACAGTCCTGTGTTCTCCATGTCATAAAGTCCTGTGTTCTCCAGGTCACAAAGTCCTGTGTTCTCCATGTCATACAGTCCTGTGTTCTCCATGTCATAAAGTCCTGTGTTCTCCATGTCATGTCATACAGTCTTGTGTTCTCCATGTCATACAGTCCTGTGTTCTCCATGTAATAAGGTCATGTGTTCACCATGTCATACAGTCCTGTGTTCTCCATGTCATAAAGTCCTGTGTTCTCCAATCCGGCCTTTCCACAATGTGCACTGTGGTGTATGTCACTAAAGTACAGTGCCGCTTACAAAGCTGCGTCAGAGTCTTCACTAACGGAACAGGACCTTTCAGGCTTCCTGACCCAGAAGCCCGCCATCACACCCAAGCTGAGCTCTTGGAAAGCCCAGTCAGCCACCTCCAGCAGCAGCACTCTGCCCACGCCCAAACCCCGTGGGTCCTCCCCGGACCCCGCCCACAGCAGGAGCACCAGTTCCTCCCCTGTGCCCAAACCCCCCTCCTCCTCCCTCCCCAGACCTTCTCCTCAGGTGGAAGTGGCAGAGGACCCGTCGCCTTCCAGGGCTCCGGACGTGACCTTTCTGCACAAGGCCAGCAAGGTCTCTGTCTTCCCTGGCTTTTGGGCAACACTGCCGCATGCTGTCTGCCTTGTGTCTGGTCTCTCTCACCTGGCTTTTGGGCAACACTGCCGCTTGCTGTCTGCCTTGTGTCTGGTCTCTCTCACCTGGCTTTTGGGCAACACTGCCTCTTGCTGTCTGCCTTGTGTCTGGTCTCTCTCCCCTGGCTTTTGGGCAACACTGCCGCTTGCTGTCTGCCCTGTGTCTGGTCTCTCTCACCTGGCTTTTGGGCAACACTGCCTCTTGCTGTCTGCCTTGTGTCTGGTCTCTCTCACCTGGCTTTTGGGCAACACTGCCGCATGCTGTCTGCCTTGTGTCTGGTCTCTCTCACCTGGCTTTTGGGCAACACTGCCGCATGCTGTCTGCCTTGTGTCTGGTCTCTCTCACCTGGCTTTTGGGCAACACTGCCTCTTGCTGTCTGCCTTGTGTCTGGTCTCTCTCACCTGGCTTTTGGGCAACACTGCCGCATGCTGTCTGCCCTGTGTCTGGTCTCTCTCACCTGGCTTTTGGGCAACACTGCCTCTTGCTGTCTGCCTTGTGTCTGGTCTCTCTCTCACCTGGCTTTTGGGCAACACTGCCTCTTGCTGTCTGCCTTGTGTCTGGTCTCTCTCACCTGGCTTTTGGGCAACACTGCCGCATGCTGTCTGCCTTGTGTCTGGTCTCTCTCACCTGGCTTTTGGGCAACACTGCCTCTTGCTGTCTGCCTTGTGTCTGGTCTCTCTCACCTGGCTTTTGGGCAACACTGCCGCATGCTGTCTGCCTTGTGTCTGGTCTCTCTCACCTGGCTTTTGGGCAACACTGCCGCATGCTGTCTGCCTTGTGTCTGGTTGCTCTCTCCCCAGCTTGTACTTTTTTCACAAGGCTTGTATTTTTATCGTAAACTTGTAGTTTTCTCACAGGGCTTGTAGTTTTCTTACAAAATTGTTCTTTCTCCCTTGCTTGTACTTTTCTTACAAGCTTGTACTTTTATCACAAGGCTTGTACTTTTATGACAAGCTTGTACATTTCTCTCCAGATTGTATTTTTCTCACAAGCTTGTACTTTCTCACAAGCTTGTGGTTTGTACTTTTCTCACAGACTTGTGGTTTTCTCACAAGGCTTGTGGTTTGGTTACAAAATTGTTCTTTTCTCCCGAGCTTCAAATTTTCTCACAAACTTGTACATTTCTCCCCAGTTTGTACTTTTCTCACAAGCTTGTGTTTTTCTCACAAGGCTTGTACTTTAATCACAAGATTGTACTGTTATCCCAGGCTTGTGGTACACATCTAGCTGCTTTCTCCACAGCTCGCACTTTCTTCCTGATTGTACTGGGTTTTTTTCATGCTTGTCCGTATGTACTCATTTTCTCCCAAAGCTTTTACATATCTTACATATCTTATCGCTTTTTGCGTTGTTGCAGCTCTTCTCTGGGTATACCTGGCTGCTTTCCTGCTGATTTGCAGTTACAAAAATAATCAACTGCTTTTCAGAGCTGAAATATTTATATGGCTTTTGTCTTGTTGAATACCTGCCTGCATGTGACCCTAGCATGTGCCACAAAAACAGAAGCTGTTTTTTCTTTTCTTCTAATATTGGACTAGGATGGACCCTTGCCTTTTGTCACACATGTGGGTGAGGTGTATGCACAGTTATATTGGGTTGGTGATGATGAGGATGATGATGATGGTGACAGTGATGATGGTGATGGTGATTTTTATTTTATTAATTGTTACTATCATTATTGCTGTTGTTGTTGTTATTATTATTATTATTATTAATATCATCATCATCATTAGTAGTAGTAGTAGTATTAAGTATCATTATCATTGATACTGAAAACTGCTCTGGGTGCTTTCCATAAACATACAGAAAAGTATAAGTATACGTATAAAACACATAATGTTCTTTGATAGATAGACAAAGACAGATAGATAGGTAGATATATATATAGATAGGTAGATACATAGATAGATATATAGATGGATAGATACATAGATAAGTAGGTAGATACATAGGTAAGTAGGTAGGTAGGTAGATACATAGATAGATGGATGGAAGGTGTGTGTGTAAGCGTTCTGGGAGTTCAACACAATTCTGCCGATGCATAAATGGCACACACCCCTGCATGGTTGGCCAGCCCCCAGGGTCATCCTCAGGTCCAACTCCAGGCCTGAGATGGCCACCCCCACCTCCGCCACCACTCCCCCCACCACCCACCACCCACACCGCTTCCTCCGCAGTCAGAGCGTAGGGGGGCAGCTGGGCAGCATCGTCCACAACAACGGTAACAGCAACACTTACAACAACATTCACAACGTCAGCAACGGCTACAACAGCCACAGCATCCCGCTGGATGCGGAAGCAGCGGAGGTTCCTCCAGTGCTCCCCCCTCGTCCCTCTCGCTTCCCCCCTCCTCCTCCCCCTCCCCACTCCCCCACTACCGCCACATCGGAGGCGGTGGTGGTGACTCCAGCCATTTCCTCATCATCATCGTCATCGTCGTCGTCGTCGGGTCATTACCACAACAGCAACAACTCCTCGGTGCGATTGGGTTCTTCACGGTCGGCTAGGGGCGGGTTGTTCAGTACCGTGGTCAGCGTGGGTGGTTCCCCCTCTCCTTCACTTCCCCCCCACACCTCCAGTGCCTCCGTCACCACCCCCACCACCACCTCCTCCATCAGCGTTATCCTGTACAACCATCATGGCAAAGTATGATGGGATAGCACCGCTGTCTACCTCTTGCTTTTTTATTATCAGTTTTTAAAATTTCTCCTCTCCCTTCATCATGGCTGTTTCCGGGTGTGCTGTTGTTGGTTTTGGGTTTGTTGTTTGGTTGGGTTTTTTTGCTGTTGTGTGAGACTGTTGTTTGAATGACATAATTATGATAATAATCATAATCATCATAATGAGAATTAGAAGAAGAGGAAGAATTATCATAAACGTAATCATGCCAAGGTGAAAACTTCCCGAAAGCTCTGCACTGTTGCAGTCATGACAAAGGGAAAGAGAGAGGGCGAGTGTTTCACGCTTGTGCACACCCCTCTTCCCCTCACCCCTTAGAACTTACCCTGCACACACCAGTACACCAACACAGCACAGCACGTCATTGTTAAAGGGGTAGAATTAGGGTACAGTCATCAACCCAGCCTTACCCTACACACACCAGTACACTAACACAGGACAGCATGTCATTGTTAAAGGGGTAGAGTTAGGGTACAGTCATCAACCCAGCCTTACCCTACACACACCAGTACACTAACACAGGACAGCACTTCATTGTTAAAGGGGTAGAATTAGGGTACAGTCATCAACCCAACCTTACCCTGCACACACCAGTACACTAACACAGGACAGCACTTCATTGTTAAAGGGGTAGAGTTAGGGTACAGTCATCAACCCAACCTTACCCTACACACACCAGTACACTAACACAGCACAGCATTTCATTGTTAAAGGGGTAGAGTTAGGGTACAGTCATCAACCCAACCTTACCCTACACACACCAGTACACTAACACAGCACAGCATTTCATTGTTAAAGGGGTAGAGTTAGGGTACAGTCATCAGCCCAGCCTTACCCTACACACACCAGTACACTAACACAGCACAGCACTTCATTGTTAAAGGGGTAGAATTAGGGTACAGTCATCAACCCAGCCTTACCCTACACACACCAGTACACTAACACAGCACAGCATGTCATTGTTAAAGGGGTAGAATTAGGGTACAGTCATCAACCCAACCTTACCCTACACACACCAGTACACTAACACAGGACAGCATATCATTGACAAAGGGGTAGAGTTCGGGTACAGTCATCAACCCAACCTTACCCTACACACACCAGTACACTAACACAGGACAGCACTTCATTGTTAAAGGGGTAGAGTTAGGGTACAGTCATCAACCCAGCCTTACCCTACACACACCAGTACACTAACACAGGACAGCACGTCATTGTTAAAGGGGTAGAGTTAGGGTACAGTCATCAACCCAACCTTACCCTACACACACCAGTACACTAACACAGGACAGCATGTCATTGTTAAAGGGGTAGAGTTAGGGTACAGTCATCAACCCAACCTTACCCTACACACACCAGTACACTAACACAGCACAGCATTTCATTGACAAAGGGGTAGAGTTAGGGTACAGTCATCAACCCAACCTTACCCTACACACACCAGTACACTAACACAGGACAGCATGTCATTGTTAAAGGGGTAGAGTTAGGGTACAGTCATCAACCCAACCTTACCCTACACACACCAGTACACCAACACAGGACAGCATGTCATTGTTAAAGGGGTAGAGTTAGGGTACAGTCATCAACCCAACACACTAAAAAAAAAGATAATGCACTAACACAGCACAGCATTTCATTGTTAAAGGTGTTGAATTAGGATTGCACTCATCAACACCTTCACAACCCACCCCATCATACCTATATCCAACTTCATCCTTTTGACAAAAACAAAATGAAGACAGACGGATGTTGTGACATGTTGTGTGTGTGTGTGTGTGTGTGAGCACAAAACTTGTGTCTGAGTGAATGACACGGGAAACCAATAATGAGTGCCCTTTAAAAATCAACTTCATTGATTAATTTGTGAAGGTAGCTGTCTGTTGGCTGTACCCAGGTAGGCGACCTGTCATGCAAATGAGTCCATATTTGTCACAATAAAGCTCTTAAGAGTTTGGTCTCTGACTGAAGATAGGCGCTTTATAAGTATCAGTAATAAGAGGATAATGTACAGTCACTCCATTTTTTCTTTGCCAAGCATTGAATGTTGTTCAATGTAGTTATTTATCCAGGGATGTTGAAGGCGTGCATGAAACTTTCACTACCTGCATGGCACAACTGGCAGCATGCTTTGATGCACTGTGGTTGATTGCTTGGTGAATTAGTTGACTGATTGATATGCTGCTCTAACTTCAGTCCATCATGATTGATTTAACAAGCTTTGTGAATAGTTTGAAGTTTTAAACAGTTGTATTTGGATAATCTTGATCAGCGTGTGTGTGTGTGTGTGTGTGTGTGTGTGTGAACATTTCTCATGTATAATTGAACAAATCAAAGTGTGTTATATGACAAAAATGATTTTGGGGTGTATGATAGAAAGAGGCCAGTCACTTGTTCAAATCAGAAAGCACATTAATGAAGTATTTTGTGCTTTCAGTTCAAGTCAGCAGTGCAGTTTATACTGAAGAAAATGTTTGTGTTTATATAGATGGAAAGTTAGTGCTTGGTTTTGCTTTTACTAATCTGTAGGTTTGCCAGGTTTCACTTCAAATTGTGTGATGCTTTTTGTGTAGAGATGTAGATATGTGTGTGTGATCATGTGTGTGTGTGTGTGTGTGTGTGTGTGTGTGTTTGAAAGCATTTCTACTGTTATTTGACTGCCAAATGAGTTACCTATGGACATTTTTTATAGGGTATGTTGCATTGGGTTGTATAGGGTGTGTTGCTTGGAACTGCTATTGCCAGCAACTCCACCAAAGTTGTGACAGTCAGTGAATATGCATTTCCTGATTCTTTGGCTTATAGACTTTTTCCCTCCTTTCAAACTGTTCTATCCACCAACACCAACAATGTTGTGAACTACAGACGTTGAACATGTGTACAGTTCCTACAGTTCCTATCTATCTACCAACACCAACAATGTTGTGAACTACAGACGTTGAACATGTGTACAGTTCCTGTCTATCCACCAACACCAACAATGTTGTGAACTACAGACGTTGAACATGTGTACAGTTCCTACAGTTCCTGTCTATCCACCAACACCAACAATGTTGTGAACTACAGACGTTGAACATGTGTACAGTTCCTATCTATCTACCAACACCAACAATGTTGTGAACTACAGACGTTGAACATGTGTACAGTTCCTACAGTTCCTGTCTATCCACCAACACCAACAATGTTGTGAACTACAGACGTTGAACATGTGTACAGTTCCTATCTATCCACCAACACCAACAATGTTGTGAACTACAGACGTTGAACATGTGTACAGTTCCTACAGTTCCTGTCTATCCACCAACACCAACAGTGTGTGAACTACAGACGTTGAACATGTGTACAGTTCCTATCTATCCACCAACACCAACAATGTTGTGAACTACAGACGTTGAACATGTGTACAGTTCCTATCTATCTACCAACACCAGCAATGTTGTGAACTACAGACGTTGAACATGTGTACAGTTCCTATCTATCTACCAACACCAGCAATGTTGTGAACTACAGACGTTGAACATGTGTACAGTTCCTACAGTTCCTATCTATCTACCAACACCAACAATGTTGTGAACTACAGACGTTGAACATGTGTACAGTTCCTATCTATCTACCAACACCAACAATGTTGTGAACTACAGACGTTGAACATGTGTACAGTTCCTACAGTTTCTGTCTATCTACCAACACCAACAATGTTGTGAACTACAGACGTTGAACATCTGTACAGTTCCTATCTATCTACCAACACCAACAATGTTGTGAACTACAGACGTTGAACATGTGTACAGTTCCTACAGTTTCTGTCTATCTACCAACACCAACAATGTTGTGAACTACAGACGTTGAACATGTGTACAGTTCCTATCTATCTACCAACACCAGCAATGTTGTGAACTACAGACGTTGAACATGTGTACAGTTCCTACAGTTCCTGTCTATCCACCAACACCAACAATGTTGTGAACTACAGACGTTGAACATGTGTACAGTTCCTGTCTATCCACCAACACCAACAATGTTGTGAACTACAGACGTTGAACATGTGTACAGTTCCTGTCTATCCACCAACACCAACAATGTTGTGAACTACAGACGTTGAACATGTGTACAGTTCCTACAGTTCCTATCTATCTACCAACACCAGCAATGTTGTGAACTACAGACGTTGAACATGTGTACAGTTCCTATCTATCCACCAACACCAACAATGTTGTGAACTACAGACGTTGAACATGTGTACAGTTCCTGTCTATCCACCAACACCAACAATGTTGTGAAATACAGACGTTGAACACGTGTACAGTTCCTACAGGTACTATCTATCCACCAGCACCAACAATGTTGTGAACTACAGACGTTGAACATGTGTACAGTTCCTACAGTTCCTGTCTATCCACCAACACCAACAATGTTGTGAACTACAGACGTTGAACATGTGTACAGTTCCTACAGTTCCTGTCTATCCACCAACACCAACAATGTTGTGAACTACAGACGTTGAACATGTGTACAGTTCCTATCTATCTACCAACACCAACAGTGTTGTGAACTACAGACGTTGAACATGTGTACAGTTCCTACAGTTTCTGTCTATCCACCAACACCAACAATGTTGTGAACTACAGACGTTGAACATGTGTACAGTTCCTATCTATCCACCAACACCAACAATGTTGTGAACTACAGACGTTGAACATGTGTACAGTTCCTACAGTTCCTGTCCATCCACCAACACCAACAATGTTGTGAACTACAGACGTTGAACATGTGTACAGTTCCTATCTATCCACCAACACCAACAATGTTGTGAACTACAGACGTTGAACATGTGTACAGTTCCTACAGTTCCTGTCTATCCACCAACACCAACAATGTTGTGAACTACAGACGTTGAACATGTGTACAGTTCCTGTCTCTCTAAGTTGTTTTGTTTTTCTGTGTTGCTTTTTTTTTCCTCCTCCCCACTTTTGGTGTGACACTGTCATTGCCAGTGGAGGAGGGTGGCAGAGTGGTTAAGATGCTCATCTGCCAATACAGAGAGTCTGTGAGAGGCTGGGTTCAAATCCCCCTCTGGCCCTCTCTCCCAAGTTTGACAGGAAAATCAAACTGAGCGTCTAGTCATTGAGATGAGACGATAAACAAAGGCACCATGTGCAGCACGCTCCTGGCGCACTAAAAAAAGAAGCCACGGCAACGAGTGTTTTCCTCTGGCAAAATTCTGTACAAGGAATCCACTTTGATAGGTACACAGATATATATACATGCACTCAAGGCCTGACAAAGCACATTGGGTTATGCTAGCTGGTCAGACATCTGCCTAGCAGATGTGGTGTAGCGTACATGAATCTGTCCAAATTCAGTGATGCCTGCTTGAGAAACTGAAACTGAAGCTGTTGGCAGTGACGTGGTCAGTGATTCATCATGTTTTGTCTTCCTGTCCACGTTGCTGGCTGCAGCACACCACTGTGCCCCTGCCCCCTGTGCCCGCCCCCAGCAAGCCTGTGGCCACGTTTGAACCTCCCTCCGGGCAGTGGGAAGAGTCTGAAGATATCTACGACGACGCTTGCTCTGGGGTGAGAATCGTCCTGTTGTGCTCAGCTTGCTTTGGCTCTTGACGTTCTGAACTGTCAGCAGTGGGTGACCTGCTGTTTTGGGGGTTATTTCCCTTGCCATATTCTCTCTGTCTGACTGACTGTCTGTCTGTCTGTCTCTCACCCTCTCACTTTCACTCTCTTCTCTCCTTTTCGGCTTCCTTCCCAACCCAACATTATTCTTCTTTCTGATTTGTGTTTACTGTTTTTGTGAGTGTTTTTTTTTTCATGTGTGTGTGTGTGTGTGTGTGTGTGTGTGTTATTGTTGAATTAAAAAAAAAAACACACACACACAAAATAAACAACAATAATGGGAGAATCAACTCATTGCTAAAAAAAAAAAAGAAAAAAGAAAAAGAAAAGAAAATGATTGTGATACTGATGAGGTTGTTGTTGAGGTGTTATTTGGGGAGGAAACGAGGGAAGACACTGATTTTCAATTTTGTGATTTTGATGTCTGTTAATTTGCCATGTGAATTTAAGTATTGTGATTTTAGTTGTGTGCTAATTTGGCATATGATTTTAAGTATTGTGATTTTAGATGTGTCTTAATTCAGCATATGATTTTAAGTATTGTGATCTTAGATGTCTGTTAATTTGGCATATGATTTTTTAAGTCCTATGATCTTAGATGTCTGTTAATTTGGCATATCATTTTAAGTCTTATGATCTGAGATGTGTGTTAATTTGGCATATGATTTTAGATGTCTGTTGATTTGGCATATTATTTTAAGTCTTATGATTTTAGATATCTGTTAATTTGGCATGTGATTTTTAAGTCTTATGATTTTAGATGTCTGTTAATTCGGCATATGAATTTGGCATATGATTTTAAGTCTTATGAATTTAGATATCTGTTAATTTGGCATATGATTTTAGATATCTGTTAATTTGGCATATGATTTTAAGTATTGTGATTTTAGATGTGTGTTGATCCGGCATTGTGATGTTTGTACCATCTGTGTGTGAAGGATTTGCTGGACCGATATGACTGGTTCCACGGAATGATCGACCGCAAGCAGGCTGATGTCAAAGTGAAATCTAATGGCAAGGTAGTGTGAATTGGTGTGTGTGTGTGTCTGTCTGTGTGTGTATGTGTGTCATGCACATATGTGTGCTCACGTGTTTGGTTAGGGTGTCAGAGACAGATTCAACTTCTCATTGCCGTGGGTTCTTTTACATGCACTAAATGCATGCTTCACACGGTGTGTCCCACAGGACGGCACCTACCTGGTACGTGTGAGTGAGAAGGACCCGCGCTTTCCCTACACCCTGGTCGTCCTGCACAACGGACACATCAACAACCTGCGGATCAGACTTCGGGATGACCAGAAGTTTGCCCTCGGCGAAGAGAAAGCAGAAGAACTTGTGAGTGAAGTGATATGACTGGTTTGGTTTAAACAGTGTTTATTTGGAACATGTCACAATACAAATGATGTACAATAGATAAAATGCTGTTTAAACCAAGTGGTATGACTGGTTTGGTTTAAACAGTGTCTCTTTGGAACATGTCACAATACAAATGATATACAATAGATAAAATGCTGTTTAAACCAAGTGATATGATTGATTAATGGATTTTTTAAACTTTTATTCTTTTTTTGTTTTTTTGTTTTTTCCCCCGTTATTTTGGTGTATGTGTTGTTTTAGTCTTTCCTGTCCTACCTTAAGTTAGGAGATGTGTGTGTGTGTGTGTGTGTGTGTGTGTGTGTGTGTGTGTGTGTGTGTGTGTGTGTGTGAATTTTATTGTCTTTATATGTGTGTCTGTGTATGTCTGTACATGCTGATGAACATGCCAGTGGTCTGATAAATAACAAAGACGTCTGACTGATGTAAGGCAGAATCCTCAGAAAATACCTGGAGACATCATGTTTTACCTTGATACACCATCAGAATGAAGGGAGCTCACGTTCATTTCCAGACCACTGCAGAACTTGAGATGATATGTTTTACCATGTTATGAGGGATGACATGTTTTACCATGTTATGAGGGATGACATGTTTTACCATGTTATGAGGGAGGATATGTTTTACCATGTTATGAGGGATGACATGTTTTACCATGTTATGAGGGATGATATGTTTTACTATGTTATGAGGGAAGGATATGTTTTACCATGTTATGAGGGATGATATGTTTTACCATGTTATGAGGGATGATATGTTTTACCATGTTATGAGGGATGACATGTTTTACCATGTTATGAGGGAAGGATATGTTTTACCATGTTATGAGGGATGATATGTTTTACCATGTTATGAGGGATGACATGTTTTACCATGTTATGAGGGAAGGATATGTTTTACCATGTTATGAGGGAAGGATATGTTTTACCATGTTATGAGGGATGATATGTTTTACCATGTTATGAGGGAAGGATATGTTTTACCATGTTATGAGGGATGATATGTTTTACCATGTTATGAGGGAAGGATATGTTTTACCATGTTATGAGGGATGACATGTTTTACCATGTTATGAGGGATGATATGTTTTACCATGTTATGAGGGAAGGACATGTTTTACCATGTTATGAGGGATGATATGTTTTACCATGTTATGAGGGATGATATGTTTTACCATGTTATGAGGGAAGGACATGTTTTACCATGTTATGAGAGATGACATGTTTTACCATGTTATGAGGGAAGGATATGTTTTACCATGTTATGAGGGAAGGATATGCTTTACCATGTTATGAGGGATGATATGTTTTACCATGTTATGAGGGATGACATGTTTTACCATGTTATGAGGGATGATATGTTTTACCATGTTATGAGGGAAGGACATGTTTTACCATGTTATGAGGGATGATATGTTTTACCATGTTATGAGGGATGATATGTTTTATCATGTTATGAGGGATGATATGTTTTACCATGTTATGAGGGATGATATGTTTTACCATGTTATGAGGGAAGGATATGTTTTACCATGTTATGAGGGATGACATGTTTTACCATGTTATGAGGGAAGGATATGTTTTACCATGTTATGAGGGATGACATGTTTTACCATGTTGGTAGGGATGATATGTTTTACCATGTTATGAGGGATGACATGTTTTACCATGTTGGTAGGGATGATATGTTTTACCATGTTATGAGGGATGACATGTTTTACCATGTTATGAGGGATGACATGTTTTACCATGTTATGAGGGAAGGATATGTTTTACCATGTTATGAGGGATGACATGTTTTACCATGTTATGAGGGATGATATGTTTTACCATGTTATGAGGGAATGATATGTTTTACCATGTTATGAGGGATGACATGTTTTACCATGTTATGAGGGATGACATGTTTTACCATGTTATGAGGGATGATATGTTTTACCATGTTATGAGGGAATGATATGTTTTACCATGTTATGAGGGATGACATGTTTTACCATGTTATGAGGGATGACATGTTTTACCATGTTATGAGGGATGATATGTTTTACCATGTTATGAGGGAATGATATGTTTTACCATGTTATGAGGGATGACATGTTTTACCATGTTATGAGGGAAGGATATGTTTTACCATGTTATGAGGGAAGGATATGTTTTACCATGTTATGAGGGATGATATGTTTTACCATTATATGAGGGATGATATGTTTTACCATGTTATGAGGGATGATGTTTTACCATGTTATGAGGGAAGGATATGTTTTACCATGTTATGAGGGAGGATATGTTTTACCATGTTATGAGGGAAGGATATGTTTTACCATGTTATGAGGGATGACATGTTTTACCATGTTATGAGGGATGATATGTTTTACCATGTTATGAGGGAAGGATATGTTTTACCATGTTATGAGGGATGACATGTTTTACCATGTTATGAGTTATGAGGGATGATATGTTTTACCATGTTATGAGGGATGATATGTTTTACCATGTTATGAGGGAAGGATATGTTTTACCATGTTATGAGGGATGACATGTTTTACCATGTTATGAGGGATGATATGTTTTACCATGTTATGAGGGAAGGATATGTTTTACCATGTTATGAGGGATGATATGTTTTACCATTTTATGAGGGATGATATGTTTTACCATGTTATGAGGGATGATATGTTTTACCATGTTATGAGGGAAGGATATGTTTTACCATGTTATGAGGGATGATATGTTTTACCATGTTATGAGGGATGATATGTTTTACCATGTTATGAGGGAAGGATATGTTTTACCATGTTATGAGGGAAGGATTTGTTTTACCATGTTATGAGGGATGACATGTTTTACCATGTTATGAGTTATGAGGGATGATATGTTTTACCATGTTATGAGGGATGATATGTTTTACCATGTTATGAGGGAAGGATATGTTTTACCATGTTATGAGGGATGATATGTTTTACCATGTTATGAGGGATGACATGTTTTACCATGTTATGAGGGATGATATGTTTTACCATGTTATGAGGGAAGGATATGTTTTACCATGTTATGAGGGATGATATGTTTTACCATGTTATGAGGGAAGGACATGTTTTACCATGTTATGAGAGATGACATGTTTTACCATGTTATGAGGGAAGGATATGTTTTACCATGTTATGAGGGATGATATGTTTTACCATGTTATGAGTATGAGGATGATATGTTTTACCATGTTATGAGGGATGATATGTTTTACCATGTTATGAGGGATGATATGTTTTACCATGTTATGAGGGAAGGATATGTTTTACCGTGTTATGAGGGATGATATGTTTTACCATGTTATGAGGGATGATATGTTTTACCATGTTATGAGGGAAGGATATGTTTTACCATGTTATGAGGGATGACATGTTTTACCATGTTATGAGGGATGATATGTTTTACCATGTTATGAGGGAAGGACATGTTTTACCATGTTATGAGGGGATGATATGTTTTACCATGTTATGAGGGAACAACATGAACTGTCATTCAGTACTGTTCACTAATGAGATACATAATAACAGTTATAATAGAAATGAGGATGATGGTGAGGAGGATGTGCATGTTCATGAACATGATACAGGTTGATATTGTTCTTGTGGAGGACATGTGTTGACCCATTGCAGGCGGAGGCCAGTTTCTAGTGCAGTCAGAAACAGTCTGTTACACTGAGTTTTGTTGTCTGGTTTTTCTTCTTCTTTTCTTTTTTCCCCTTGCCATCGCTACAGTTTGCTTTGCATCATTCATTGAATGTGTTTTGGTTGTATTTGTACTATGTAATAATTAAATAACAATTAGTTATTCCCAAAAAAGTTTGTAATGATTGAATAAGAATTATTTATTCCAAAAAAAGTTTGTAATAATTGAATAAGAATTAGTTATTCCAAAAAAAGTTGTAATAATTGAATAAGAAGAATTAGTTATGCCAAAAAAAGTTTGTAATAATTGAATAAGAATTAGTTATTCCAAACAAAGTTTGCTTCCTCTCTGTTCATTCCAGGGAGGTGGCAGAATGGTTAAGACGCTCATCTCTCAATACAGAGTCTGTGAGGGTGTGGGTTCAAATCCCCCTCTCGCCCTTTCTTCCAGGTTTGACTGCAAAATCAAACAGAGCGTCTAGTCTTTCAGATGAGACGATAAACTGAGGTCCTGTGTGCAGCATGCACTTGGCGCACTGAAAAAGAACCCATGACAACAAAAATGTTGTCTGGCAAAATTCTGTAGAAGTCCACTCTGACAGGTACACATGTATATACATGCACTGGAGGCCTGGCAAGTGTGTTGGGGTATACATGCACTGGAGGCCTGGCAAGTGTGTTGGGGTATACATGCACTGGAGGCCTGGCAAGTGTGTTGGGGTATACATGCACTGGAGGCCTGACAGGTGTGTTGGGGTATACATGCACTGGAGGCCTGGCAAGTGTGTTGGGGTATACATGCACTGGAGGCCTGGCATGTGTGTTGGGGTATACATGCACTGGAGGCCTGGCATGTGTGTTGGGGTATACATGCACTGGAGGCCTGGCAAGTGTGTTGGGGTATACATGCACTGGAGGCCTGGCTAGTGTGTTGGGGTATACATGCACTGGAGGCCTGGCAAATGTGTTGGGGTATGCTGCTGTCAGGCATCTGCCTAGCAGATGTGGTGTAGAGTATGATAAGGATTTGTCAGAATGCAGTCATAACTTCTTCTTCTTCGTTTGTGGGCTGCAACTCCCACATTCATTCACATGTACACAAGTGGACTTTTATGTGTATGATTGTTTTTACCCCACCATGTAGGCAGCCATACTCTGTTTTCAGGGGTGTGCATGCTGGGTTTGTTCTTGTTTCCATAACCCACCAAATGCTGACATGGATTGCAGGATCTTTAATGTGCGTATTTGATCTTCTGCTTGCGTATACTACATGTGAAGGGGGTTCAGGCACAAGCATGTCTGCACATCTGTTGACCTGGGAGATTGGGAAAAATCTCCACCCTTTACCCACCAGGCGCTGGTTACTGATATTCAAACCTTGGACCCTGAGATTGAAAGTCCTTTAAGGCTTTAACCACTGGGCCACAGCGCCCGTCGGTCTGGGTGGAAATGCAGCTCTTGCCCTTACTCCCAAGTTTGACTGGAAAATCAAACGGAGGACGTAGTCTGTCAGATGAGACAATAAACCGAGGTCCTGTGTGCAGCACTGTCAAAGAAACCCACTCTGAGAGGTACACAAATATGTAAGCATGCACTCAAGGCCTGACCAGTGCACTGGGGTCTGCTGCCTGGTAAATGTGGAGTGTATATGGATTTGTCGGAACACAGTAACACCTCCTTGAGAAAGTGACAGTGAAAGTTGTTGGTTCCAGAAATTTGCGGACGTGGCGGCCTTGATCCAGCACCACCAGAAGCACCACGTGGTGTTGCTAGGCGGCAGCCAATCAACCGTCGTCCTGCAGCACACGCCCTCCAAGAGATGAGGGGCACTGCAGGCACTGCCACTTCTTTTCTTTCTTCTTCCCCCTTTCTGTTTTTTTTTCTTTTCTTTTCTTTCTTCTTTCCTCTTTCTTTCTTTTTTTTTCTTTTCTTTTCTTTCTTCTTTCCTCTTTCTTTCTGTTTTTTTCTTTTCTTTCTTCTTTCCTCTTTCTTTCTGTTTTTTTTTCTTTTCTTTCTTCTTTCCTCTTTCTTTCTGTTTTTTTTTTCTTTTCTTTCTTCTTTCCTCTTTCTTTCTGTTTTTTCTTTCTTTTCTTTTCTTTCTTCTTCCCCCTTTCTTTCTGTTTTTTTCTTTTCTTTTCTTTCCTCTTTCTTTCTGGTTTTTTTCTTTTCTTTTCTTTCTTCTTCCCCCTTTCTTTCTGTTTTTTTCTTTTCTTTCTTTCTTCTTCCCCCTTTCTTTCTGTTTTTTTCTTTTCTTTCTTCTTCCCATCTTCTGTCTCTTTCTTCTTTCCTCTTTCTTTCTGTTTTTTTTCTTTCTTTTCTTTCTTCTTTCCTCTTTCTTTCTGTTTTTTTTCTTTTCTTTTCTTTCTTCTTCCCTCTTTCTTTCTGTTTTTTCTTTTCTTTTCTTTCTTCTTTCCTCTTTCTTTCTGTTTTTTCTTTTCTTTCTTCTTTCCTCTTTCTTTCTGTTTTTTTTTCTTTTCTTTCTTCTTTCCTCTTTCTTTCTGTTTTTTTTTTTCTTTTCTTTCTTCTTCCCCCTTTCTGTTTTTTTTTTTTCTTTTCTTTCTTCTTTCCTCTTTCTTTCTGTTTTTTTTTCTTTTTTTTTCTTTCTTCTTTCCTCTTTCTTTCTGTTTTTTTTTCTTTTTTCTTCTGTTTGCCGTGAGCTGTACAGGGTAAACCCACTGGCAGAGACCCAGGCTTTGACATACAGCCAACAGACCTGGGTTGAGGCATCTGGTGAACTGTTCTTCTTCGTCACGGCCCCACTGACTTCACTCACAGAGCTGAGGGAGAAAAAGATTGAGGGTCTGTTGTTATGCTGCTATGATGACAGCAGTGATGATGATTTCAAAAGGTTTTTTTTTTATATTGCTGAATCTTGTGCAGAGGAAAATCAAAACGGTTTCTTTGACCAGTCATTTCATTTTTTTTCTTCATTTCTTTTTGCTTTGAGCTATTCATGGTCTATTTTTATGGGTTTTTTTCTGTTGGTAGAATAGTAATAATGATAATAATCATGGTAATTTTCCATCTCTGTGGCTGCCTTCACCTGTACACTCCATCTCGCTCACTACGATCAGCTTCGGATCCACTCTATTTACGCATACCCAGATTCAAGCTCTCGACTGTTTTCTGTCGATGGAACTTGCAACTGGAATGAACTTCCTCTTTCACTTCGTCAAGTCTCCACACTCAGCTCTTTCAAGTCTGGCCTTGAAACCCACCTCTTCCCAAAATAGCCTCCCTTGCCTGCCTCTTCCTTGTCTTTAGTTTCTCCAGTTTTAGAGTTATGCATGCGTGAGAATGACTGGTGCGAAAGCGCTTTGATTTGTCTATGCACAAGATTCAGCGCAATATAAATACCATTATTATTATTATTATTATTAATTATTTACATGCAGCTGAATCTTTCGAAGAGTCATGAAATGAATGTTCTCTCACCAGTCATTCATTTCTTTTTTCTTTCTTTCTTTTTTTCTTTCTTTCTTTTTTACTTTTTTTTTCAGCCTTAAGCTATTCTGGATCTTTTTTATGTTGGTAGAATGATAACAATGATAGCGCGATTTTAAAAGTATTTTTATGCCACCAAATCTTGTGTAGAGGTGGATCAAAAGCACTTTCTCTCAAACCAGTCATTCACACGCATGCAGAATTCCACCCTATCTCCATATTCTTTAAAACATTTGATTGAAATCAGTGGTGTTGGAGTTTAAGTTGATTGTTGGCGATCTGTTTCTATGTTTTTGCATGCGTTGTTGTGTATGAATTGCGATGAGATTATTTCATCATCTTTTTTAAGTTCTTATTTTTTCTGGCTGATGTATGTGAGTTAGAGTTGGGTTTTTGTTGTGGAAGAGTTAGGAAGTATGTACTAATTCCAGACATTAAAGTTTTGTATGACTGTCTCTGTGGATCTGTGCACATGCAGTCCTCTGTGTGTGAGTGAGGTGGGAGAAAGTGGAAAGTATGTGTGGAGTATTTGGAGTGAAGTCTGGTAAAAGCTGCAATAACAGACATCCTTGGGCATCACTTCTTTAGCAGTATTTGTACATCATGAAATGACAGTATTTCATTGTACTGTAGTGTATATCATGAAATGACAGTATTTCATAATGACTGTAGTATGAAATGACAGTATTTCATTCTACTGAGGTGTTAGAATGGTTCCCAGGTCAAAATGTGTTGGCACTGTATGGTGTGTAAAGCAACATGGTGGATAAAGCATTTACACTGTTTTTCTTTTTCCATGATTGTATTTAGTGTGTCTATGAGATTAAAAAATGTCCATTTTCTAAGTCTTGCCATTTGCATATAAGCTTGATATGAAATGTATCATGCAGGCGTTTTGAATCTGGGTCAGAAATTGTACTGAGGTGTGGAAAGCTTCTGTTCTAGAAAGGTGACTTTTTAAATCTTACACATTTTGAGTTTATGCTGGCTCTTTGAAATTATGGCGCCAATGTTAACATTTACAATCTTTAGAATATTGTGTTTTCATATATGTATATGTGAAACATGATATTCTAAAGATTGCAAATGTTAACATTGGTTTTTGAAATATATTTTTTTTATTAAATGCATTTTGATTGTAAATATTAAACATTGGTTTTTGGAATTTTATATGAAGTGCATTTTGATTGTAAATGTTTACATTGATTTTTGGAATTTTTATGTTATCAAAGTGTTTCTGTTTTTTAAGATCTGTGAACAGTTTTGTGTAGTTGTTCCACATGTTGATGTTGGGTCAGCTCAAGTGTTTCTGAAAACTGCCATTGATGTGTAGGTTTCTGCATGTTACTGCTGAGTGTATGAGAAGTTCCATACATGCTGCATTCAGGCACGGTCCTGTTTCAGTATCCTTAGTTCTTGGACTGAAATATTTCATGCATTTTGCATGTGTGTTAATTAGAAATGACATGTTACATGTAACCAACCATTCCAGTCAAAACGCAGATGTACTCTGACATAAAATGAGCTGTATGATGAACATGAACCCCCACTTGTTGTCTCAAGCCACCCTGTTTTTTGAAAGAGGAGCTCTCTTATTGGCACGCCTGAAATGTCATCAAACATGTCATTGCAAATGATTTTTCAGACTTGGCAAGATGGCATCATGTTTCAACAAGGTGTTAAAAACTATTGAAAATGGATTACTACATCCACTGATGTTAATTTTGTTTTATCCATGCATTGATATTGCCATTAGAAGGGGTCCATGAATTGAGGGTGCTTAGAGACTTGACCCCAGTGTATGTGTGTTTTAACAAAGCTTCATTTTCTGTTTTTGTTTGTTTGTTTTGGAGCAGTAATTTCATACGTGTTACATTCACAACAATCAGGTTACAATGCAACTGCTAGACTAGCAAGTGGCTTGAAAATGATTTTTTAACACGAATGACTGATTTGAAACTGATTTTTTTATAACACAATTGACTGATAACAATTTTTGATGGTTTTCATTTTTTATATATCTGCAGTTTTATTTGCAGGTTCGCCTTTGGAATTAATTTGTGGATTTTTAGAAAATTTAAAAAAAACTAAAGTAGTTGGCTAGTGACCTCCCTTAGTATAACACAGAGACAAAAGGGAGACAAAAACATTGTGTTATACCAATGTTCTGAACAAAGGAAATTACCTCCCTTCTGCATGCCTTGCAGTACTTAGCTTTTGCTGATGATTTTTCAAACAAACTATCTCAACCAAAAGGCATTTATCGTGAACAGACGTTGAATTAGACCTTGAACATGCACTAGAATGCAGAGTTTCCAAAACTGCTGACAGTGGTTGATTTCAAAACTGACTGTGTGTTCAACACACCCCGACATGGAATTTTGGAACCATGAAAGATCTGGGGCTTTTGATTTCACTCGGCACTTGTCAGTGTGATTGTGATATTTTTAGCATTGTTTACAAAAGTTTTGTTTGTATGTGCTTTGTTCTTTTCAAAGCAGACATGATACCGTTTTCTGTGACTGTGTTATTTACTTTTGTTAACCATGGAATTGACCTTGTAATGCATTTGTTACTTGATTTTTTTTTTAATGAGGATTTAAGAGAATTTTCAGAACTACATCCATATTGAATAAAGAGAAAACATTTAGCACCAAGGGGGTGTAGTGAAATCCATTAGTGGGAGTGCCTCCGTATCATATGGATTTCTGTACAGGCATTTTGGCAGTTAACTGTTGTTACTTTGTTTTACCTTGTTTTGGTGTCAAGAGGAGCACTTCAGTCAAGTGGCTTCCAGACTACGACCACAAGTTTTTGGGAGTCAGTCTACCTATTTTTTCTTCCTTCACAGTTGTTCACCTTTTTCTGCCTTCCCAGTCCAAACCCTTTCATTTTTTAAGCAAGCCTTGACACTTTTCTCATTTTTCCACAGTCTGTGATGTACTATCTGTGCTGTTTTGCTCTGGCTGTTAGGTAGTTAGATTGCGTACACAGGGATGGGCACTAGAATCTGGGGATGATGAATGAAGCAGAAGGGCTGATGTCCTCAGCATGGCCAAATCTTATTGTCCTCAAGGAGCTAAATGGTAAGGATAATTAGGATAATGTCTTGAGCTGTGTTTTGTAGGCTTACCTTAATGGGTTTTTTGTTGTATTATGTATGTGACAGTTTTGTGTTTAATGTGGTTGGACATTCGTGTTGTTGGGCAGTCCTGATAAGGCTGTGTGTGGTTGGCTGGATCATAAGCAACAAAAATGATACTGACCAGACATGGTAGGGGTGGCTCTGATGTTGTCTTCCTGTAGGCAATGGAACACATGTCATATTCCAGATGATTTTGTGCTGTAACTGATTCCGTATCTATTGATCATGATGAATGTATGTCACAGTCACATGTTTTGTTTTTAAAGTGCTGGGATTTTTTTTTTTTTTCATGTAGTTGTTACATGTAGAATGGAACAGTTACAGGCAGGCCAAAGAAAACAAATGTTGTATCAGAGGATTTTGTGCTGTGACTTTTCTGAATCCATGAATTATGATGCATGTGTATCACACACAATCTGAAGTTTCATGGGTTCTTTTTTTTCTTTCTTTTTTTCCGTTTTTTTTTTTTTTTTTAAATACTGTTTTTCATTTCGTCATTCTACATAGTCTGGAATATGTGCTTAAACTGGCCCTACATCTTGATTTCCATGAGGCAAGTGAAAACATGTTCTTTCAGAAGATCCTTTCCTGTAACTTTTCATTACCTCTGATGTATGATGAATGTGTGTGTTGCAGTCTGGTGTTCTGTTAATTTTAAAAGTACCTTTTTCATTTTGTCATTACTTGCAGAATGGAACAGTGACGGACTGAAGTGACCTATGTTTGACAGATTGGCACAGTGTGCCTCTTTCTTGTTGTTTTTGTGTGCTTTTCTTTTCTTTTTTTGTGTGTCATTTTGTGCATTATATATGTGTATACTAGAGCTAGAATTGCTTTTGATGTAGCACATATCTATGTTGAATTGTTACATGTCATTAGTCCAGATCAAGTCTCTGATGTTTTTTTTTCAGCTGATTCAGTATTAAACTCTGTGATGGATGGCCTAGCATGTGTGAAGAGCTCACGCACAAGTCTTGAGAATTTCTAATCATTTGATTGTTTTGATTTGAGTTTGAAAGTTTTATCTTGCATGGTGTGTGCATTATTCACAACAGCTGGAGTTATGCAGTGTTTTGATTTGGGTATTGTCAGTTTGTTCCCTTGACTGCAATGTCAGCAACAGTTCAGAGAAAGGAGCAAGTTATGAGGAAGCTGGCAGAATGGTCAAGACGCTCATCAGCCAGCACACAGTCCTTGGGGACCTGGGTTCCAATCCCAGTTATGAGGAAGGTGGCAGAATGGTCAAGACGCTCATCAGCCAGCACACAGTCCTTGGGGACCTGGGTTCCAATCCCAGTTATGAGGAAGCTGGCAGAATGGTCAAGACGCTCATCAGCCAGCACACAGTCCTTGGGGACCTGGGTTCCAATCCCAGTTATGAGGAAGCTGGCAGAATGGTCAAGACGCTCATCAGCCAGCACACAGTCCTTGGGGACCTGGGTTCCAATCCCAGTTATGAGGAAGGTGGCAGAATGGTCAAGACGCTCATCAGCCAGCACACAGTCCTTGGGGACCTGGGTTCCAATCCCAGTTATGAGGAAGGTGGCAGAATGGTCAAGACGCTCATCAGCCAGCACAGAGTCCTTGGGGACCTGGGTTCCAATCCCAGTTATGAGGAAGGTGGCAGAATGGTCAAGACGCTCATCAGCCAGCACACCAGCCAGCACACAGTCCTTGGGGACCTGGGTTCCAGTCCTGCTCTCACCCTTTCTCCCAAGTTTGTCAGGAAAATCAAACTGAGTATGTAGTCGTTCGGTTGAGATGATTAACCAAAGTCCCATGTGCAGCATGCACTTGGTGCACTGATAAAGAACCCATGGCAACGAAAGTGTTGCCCTCTTTCAAACTTGTGTCGAAGCAATGCACTGTGATAGGCACACACATGTATAATGCATGCAGTCAAGGCCTAAGTGCGTGGGGTTACGCTGCTGGTCAGGCATCTGCCGAACAGATGTGGTGTAGCGTATATGGATTTGTCTGAACGCAGTGACATTTCCTTGAGAAAGTGAAACTGAAACTCAGAGAAAAAAGACCCTGAGATGGCATGACAGTGTGAAGGTGTGTGAATTACTGGTTATCGTCATGTTGGAGTGAACACTGAAGCATGAGTACATACTGAACAATATATATGTACATATGGCAGTTAGTTTAACAAGGTGAACATTGAAGCATGAGTACATACTGAACAATATATATGTACATATGGCAGTTAGTTTAACAAGGTGAACATTGAAGCATGAGTACATACTGAACAATATATATGTACATATGGCAGTTAGTTTAACAAGGTGAACATTGAAGCATGAGTACATACTGAACAATATATATGTACATATGGCAGTTAGTTTAACAAGGTGAACATTGAAGCATGAGTACATACTGAACAATATATATGTACATATGGCAGTTAGTTTAACAAGGTGAAAATTGAAGCATGAGTATATACTGAACAATATATATGTACATGCGGCAGTTAGTTTAACAAGGTGAAAATTGAAGCATGAGTACATACTGAACAATATATATGTACGTGCGGCAGTTAGTTTAACAAGGTGAAAATTGAAGCATGAGTATATACTGAATACTGCATATGTACATGCGGCAGTTAGTTTCACAGGCATTCTGCACAGAAGTCAACATGTCACAAAATGAACTGTGAGATTCTACCAAGTACAAGTCATGTTTCTTAATGCAGTCATGAAAGCTGTTGATATTACTTTTATTATTAGATAGACATTCAATTAAACCATTGATCTTTTTGGTGTCATGTATCGTAACATGTCATTGTGGCTAACAATGTCTTCATCAGAAGTTCAAATTCATCGCCATTCCATAAGAAAACTGACATTCTGCAGTATGGCTATGTTTCAACAGAATGATTGACAGCATCTGTAACTGTTTGTGTTCAATAGAAGTGCTGACAATCAGAAAACAACTTGCATCTGAAAAAACACAACTCAATTTTGTACAGCAGCTTTTTTTTTTTTTTTTTTTTTAACCTGCTGGGGTATTAAACAACTGATAATGAAGTTCTGTTCAATAATTACTGTTCAGTGATTCCGTATTCTGCAAAACAATTGCTATTTGTTTTAGAACTGGTCTCAAAGCAAGCCATTTACAATGAAATAGCTGATATTCTGCACACTCACATAAACAAGGCCACATTCTGCAAATACGGTCACCATTCACAGTGCCGGACATTCTCCAAGCTAGCGTTTAGAGGGGTTGAGGGGGTGGGAGTTAACATTTTCTGTACAGTAGTTGTAAAAAAAAACCCAAAAAAACAACTGTTTTAAATGACTGACACTCTTTGAGCTGACTGGATTCTGCAACATGTTGACTTTTGCAAAGCAGCTGATATTCCTGTGATAGTTGAAAATGAATCAAATGACTTGACATTGCCCAGTGAGGAAACCAGGCAGCCAGTGCTCTTCAGATGATGGTGAGTTGCTTGAAGTGGCCAACACACAGTTGGGCCGAGTGGTAAAGCATTCCACTAGGAAACCAGTGTCCCTGGTTCCAGTCCTAGTAAGCAACATGATCTTTACTTCTCCCTCCACTGGATCATGAGCTGTGCTCTGCTGGATGCTAGTTTTTCAGATGACGTGATAAACTGAGGTCCTTTGTGCAATATGGTTAAAGAACCCACGGCAACAAAAGGGTTGTCCATGGCAAAGTTATGAAGAAAATTGCTCTGATGGTGAAACACACTTGCAGACAAAAAAGGTTTATGTGGATGGTGCCGCACTGTGGCGACACTGGCTCCCCACGGAGAGCAGCCCTGATTTCACAGAGAAAGTTATGTTGTGACAAAAAGTGATACCACAAACTACAATTCAGTACAGTATAATACAATCCTGTGTTCTGAAGATAATACAGACTGTATAATAGAAGTCTCTAAGTCCAGGACATTTCACAGAGACGTCACAGTTTCACAATCTGTAAACTCTGTGTGGTGTGCTTATTTACAAGTAACTTTTTAATCAGTGTTTAAGTTCTTTAGGTGTTTCATCACTTTCAATGTTGGGCATTTGTTACGGTCAGCTCATGTATGTGTTGGTGATGCATGGAGAGATTCAGTGAATTGAACAGGTTAATTGCCTTTTGTTTTGTTGTTGTTTCTTCAGACTGTATGTAGTAATAAAGGTACAGATTCAATTTTCTGTGTTTGGTGTATGTTTCTCTGTGTGTGTGTGTGTGTGTGTGTGTGTGTGTGTGTGAACACAATACACATGTATAATTCAGTGTCTCTTAATGTCAATAAATAATTCTCTCTCTCTCTCTCTTCTACTTGACGACCAACATCAGAATGTTGATGAAAACTGTCGTGTTTTGGGATGTTGCTGCTGGGCGCAATATCACTGGTCTGCTGAGGGATGTGCTATTTATTGACAGGGGAGATGGGGGGCAGTCCAGTGAGGGGCAGAAAGGATGGGGTGCAGTCCACTGAGGGGCAGTCCAGTGAGGGGCAGA
Organism: Babylonia areolata; assembly: GCF_041734735.1. Classification (NCBI taxonomy): domain Eukaryota; kingdom Metazoa; phylum Mollusca; class Gastropoda; order Neogastropoda; family Buccinidae; genus Babylonia; species Babylonia areolata. The sequence continues at coordinate 63,923,412 of NC_134894.1, read as the reverse complement.
AAGGATGGGGGGCAGTCCACTGAGGGGCAGTCCAGTGAGGGGCAGAAAGGATGGGGGGCAGTCCACTGAGGGGCAGTCCACTGAGGGGCAGAAAGGATGGGGTGCAGTCCACTGAGGGGCAGTCCAGTGAGGGGCAGAAAGGATGGGGGGCAGTCCACTGAGGGGCAGTCCACTGAGGGGCAGAAAGGATGGGGGGCAGTCCACTGAGGGGCAGTCCACTGAGGGGCAGAAAGGATGGGGGGCAGTCCACTGAGGGGCAGTCCAGTGAGGGGCAGAAAGGATGGGGGGCAGTCCACTGAGGGGCAGAAAGGATGGGGGGCAGTCCAGTGAGGGGCAGAAAGGATGGGGGGCAGTCCACTGAGGGGCAGTCCAGTGAGGGGCAGAAAGGATGGGGGGCAGTCCAGTGAGGGGCAGAAAGGATGGGGGGCAGTCCACTGAGGGGCAGAAAGGATGGGGGGCAGTCCAGTGAGGGGCAGAAAGGATGGGGGGCAGTCCACTGAGGGACAGAAAGGATGGGGGGCAGTCCACTGAGGGGCAGAAAGGATGGGGGGCAGTCCACTGAGGGACAGAAAGGATGGGGGGCAGTCCACTGAGGGGCAGAAAGGATGGGGGGCAGTCCACTGAGGGGCAGAAAGGATGGGGGGCAGTCCACTGAGGGGCACAAACCCTTCAGCTGAGGACAGCAATGAAGAGCAGTTTCAATTGTAAGGGAGAGAACCATCGGTGGTGGTGTCTGACTCCAGACTATAGGGGTTGCGTCCCCTGGGCACTCCTGCTGTTCTGCTTGGTTTCTGACTGAACATAGGCGTCTGATAAAGACCATTGATATCAACAGCATCACTACCACCACTACTACAACAATAATAATAATAATTTTTTTTATTACCATCATCATCATCATTATTATTATCAACATAGTGGTGATGATAAATATAATATAGTAGTAGTGATGATGATGATAATAATGATACTATTGATGATGATGATGACGACAACAACAACAATAATAATAATAATATTGATAATGATAATGATATTGATGATAACAACAATAACTACAACTATAATTTTTTTTTATTACCATCATCATTATTATTATTATTAACATACTGGTGATGATAAATATAATATAGTAGTGGTGATGATGATAATAATAATGATACTATTGATGATGATGATGATTATGACGACAACAACAACAACTACAATAATTGATGATGATGATGATGACGACAACAACAACAACAATAATAATAATAATAATATTGATAATGATATTGATGATAACAACAACAACAACAACAACAATAATAATATTGATGATGATGATAATAATAATAATAACACTGGGTCAGGTCAGGGGCATAGCCCTTGCTACTGGTACCATGTAACCCAGTACTACCTGCCGCATGTGAAGTCTCCCAACGACGGATCAGGCGGAGAGGGAAACCTTTCCCAACGGCTGTGAAGGCGGAAGAGGATGACCAAAGGGCAGGGGAAGCTCTTATTCTTGGCTGGAAGTCCTCCTAGGAGACGGAACACTGAAGAAAAAACCTGCACCTGCCAAGGCCGTGGCAGTATCTGCACCTGTGAGACTGTGAGCGTCGGTAGGCGAGAGAGTGGGGAAGGGACTGCACAACTCCTCCTCACTAAAAAAAAGTCGCCTGTGCTGGTCAGGCAACCAGGCTAATGGAACGACGAGCTAGCCCTTCAACACCCAGCTTTCCCAAACCCTGCAGTGATGGAGAAGTGGTAACGGGGACAGGCAGAGGATGCTGCTGGCAGTTCTCAGTCACGACTCTGCATGCAGGCGGCTGTGGGGTGATGGTCGTCCACCGTATACTGGGGCAGATGCGGCGCCCGTATCCTCCCACAGTGTCAGAGCAGCCATTTTTAGGGACAGCACTGCTCTCCCCACATGGAGAATGGGAGATAAAAGGATCCCCAAACAAAGCCTGCCTCACCTAGTACCTAGTAGGAAACCGCACCTACTTGGACATCCAACAATAGCGGTCGAAAACAGAAGAAAAGAACCAGGAGTCATGCCCTGACTCTGGGTGACTGGAATGTTCGCACCCTTTTGGACAGAGACGACAGACCAGAAAGGCGCACAGCGCTCATTGCTAGAATGCTTGATCGCTACCAGGTGGACATAGCAGCCCTGAGCGAAACCAGGTTTGCCGGTGAAACCCAGCTGGAGGAAGTTGGAGGGGGCTACACCTTCTACTGCATTGGGAAGCCAGATGGCACCCCAAGAACCTCAGGCGTGGGCTTTGCCATACGAACCAGACTTGCACGACAGCTTGACAACCTTCCACATGGGATAAACGATAGGCTGATGACCCTGCGTCTGAAGCTGTCCGAGGACCACATCGCCACAGTCATCAGCTGCTATGCCCCGACGTTGACCAACGTGTTTTCTAGCTGTGTGCATGGGACAATTACGGGGTTTCGAAACGTTGGTGTTATAAAATTCTGGAACGATAATTTTCCTCCAAAGCCAACCTAATCTATCTCCACATAATCCGAGGGCCACAAGCCTTGCAATTCTAGGAAAGTTACAAATCTGCTTATTCATTTTTTCGAATAACTCTCCCTCAGCTTGTATGCGTTTCTTCTTCCGCTCAGACCTGGGGGTACGTCCATAGTGAGACCCTCGAAGAAGGCTCGAGCATCTTCTGCACACTGAAACTTTTCCCCTTCAACTGCTGAGGGAACAGAAACCCGTCAGGAGAATACTGGGGATGAGTGACCACACTGCCCACTCTTTCTGAAAACCAGTGCATGTTGCAGAGTTGTGTGAGCTCGGGCATTGTCATGATGCAGCAGTAGCCCTCAGCTTCTCAGACAGCGTTCACACTACACTTCAATCACCTTTGGAAGGTAGACAGCGACAAATCTCTTGTAAGGTTACTGTTGTTTCTCGGAGACCCAACACAACAGTTTACTCATTGATGTGGTTTGTGGCTGACAGAGCACAATGCTGACAGAAGCCACGCAGTCACCCTTCCCCCTGCAGCACGCTTCTATTGAGCAGTCCATCCACCCAACTCCTTCGTGGACGAGACAGGACTTGAGGCTGTGGTGGAGATCACTGATAGTGATCAGATCGCCTCCATCCAGTAGAACCCTGATGATCTCTTGCTGATCATAGAAGACGAGTCAAGGGTGTGTAGACTGTGGTGGAGATTACGGATTGTGAAGAGTAGATGTGGAACACATAAGAAGAGAAACCCATATAGTATGTAAAATTTGAACAATTGTATGACTGTAAAAATCAGAACGTAATGAACTTGCCTAATATATGCATAATATTAAACAGTTATTCTGCATTGTGTAGTGTTTGTCAGATTAACCTCCAACTAATATCAAAGAGCAGAAGAAATCTAGTGAAGCAAAGGTAAACTCCCCTCAGCTCGACAGAGACCTCTTTCTTGTTAAAAGAAATAAAAAAAATCTATAAAACAAAATCAACCTGCAGTAACTGAACGACAACAATTCCATTTAAATAATAGTCTCAACATTGTCGTGAAATCATTAATTGGACAAATACCAGACACGGCCTGCTGGAGCCAGTAACAAGCATGATAGTCCACACAGGACAAAAGCGAACTCTTTAAAGTAAGAAAAAAGAAAAAAAAGAGGACTGCACCATAAGACTGAAGGTTTCATAATAGGCTCTGTTGAAGGGGAGACATCTTGATTTGGATTTAGTGACCACTCTAAAATAACATATGAAAACGGAGACAGTTTGACTTGGATTCATTGACGGACCATTCCATAATAACATATCATGAAAACAGAGACATGTGGGCTGGGGTGTACTAATCACACTATGACAGCACGTCATGCGTCATCCAACTCGGAGACATTCACGCTTGTGGTGCAGAATCCAGTACCCATTCTTGGGATTTACTATCAAGAGTGTAAAATGTAAGTACACACACACACACACACACACACACACACACACACACACACACACACACACACACAGAGCAAACGAACCAACCAACCAACCAACCAACTTGTATTTTAACAGGGTAAAATTATTAGCACAAATGATTTTTATTTTTTACTTATCCTCGGACCACCTGGGGGAAAAAACATCATGTGCGCGCGCGCACATACACATGCACACACGGCACACACATACACACACACACACACACACACACACACACACACACACACACACACACACACACACACACAGGTTCACACGATGGCCACGTCTTGGTCAGCTTTCATCAGTCACTGTTGTCAGTGTCACGCACACTGACCACCAGACTTGAGTCGTATCAGTGTCAAGAGCCTGTCAGTGACTGACCCCGTCACACCCGTCCCCGTTTGAGGCTGAAGAACAAACAAAGCCTAAATAAAAACGTGAATATATTTTCCAGCTGATCTTTCTTATATATTATTCAACTGGTTGAAGACAATTCATGTATTAAAAAAATTGCACTTAATTAAAGTCTCTATTTCTATCCACCAGATTTTTCACAAAATGAAGGTTGTGTCTGTCTTCATAGGGTCTTTTCACAGAAACATTCTAACTTTCTTTT